>NC_134968.1:5477329-5741698 GCF_965638725.1 Aptenodytes patagonicus
CCTCCTGTCTCCTTTCTCCCAGTACCAGTCCAACCACCACGCAGCAGCGACCAGAAAAGGCCCAGACCCCTCCACTGCTCCCCAGCGCTCTGGTCTCTCCTCCTGACACTCCTCCCATATTCAGGGAGTTCCCGGGGAGCATGTCGCGTGGTTGGCAGCCTTCATCCTCACTAAAAGAGTCAGGAGAAGCTTAGGCTTCCTCGGCACCAGCTCTCTCTGCCACGCCGTGATGCCTGCAGGGATATAAATCACGGAGAGCTGAACTCGGACTTTTCGAGGGGGTAACGCGCAGGAGCCGAGCTGCTGAACATGTCCTGGCCTGACCCAGGTCCTCGGCTTGGCCACCCCGCCCCGACGCCAGCACCCAGCCGGGGCCGGGGTCGCGCTGTCCCACCGGGCTGAGGACAAGCACTAGATGGAGCCACTCAATCGGGAAACCGGGCTCTGCTCCTGCCAGCGGCGTCCCCCTCCAGCCCCCGCGCACCCAGCCCGGCCCCCAGCAGGGGGGCTGCAGGCTGGGACGGGCCCGGGAATGAGGGCATCTGGGGATGGGGATGCCAGGGACCGTGCTTGGATCCGCGCGACGCGGCAGCCGGAGGCTGGAGGTTGTAAATGAGGCCGGTGCCACCTCCATCACTTAGGGAGCTGGATGCGAACGAAGAGAAAGTGTTTAAGAGGGTCGTATGTAAGTTTGCGTAGCTCAGAAGAACAAATGAAGGCCATATAGAATGGAATGGAATGGAATGGAATGGAATGGAAAGGAATAGAATAGAAAGGAATAGAATAGAATAGAATAGAATAGAATAGAATAGAATAGAATAGAATAGAATAGAATAATTTCAGGTGGAAGGGATCTACAATAATCATCTAGTCCCACTGCCTGACCACTTCAGGGCTGACCAAAAGTTAAAGCGCGTTATTAAGGGCACTGTCCAGATGCCTCTTAAACACTGACAGACTTGGGGCACCGACCACCTCTCCAGGAAGCCTGTTCCAGGGTTTGAACACTCTCTCGATAAAGAAATGCTTCCTAATGTCCAGTCTGAACCTCCCCAGACGCAGCTTTTAACCATTCCCAGGTGTCCTGTCCCTGGATCCCAGGGAGAAGAGACCAGCATCTCCCTCTCCACATCCCCTCCTCAGGAAGCTGGAGAGAGCAATGAGGTCGCCCCTCAGCCTCCTTCTCTCCAAACGAGACAAACCCAAAGTCCTGAGCCGCTCCTCAGAGGACGCGCCTTCCAGCCCTCCTCTGGACACCTTCGAGGACCTTCACATCCTTCTTAAATTGCGGGGCCCAGAGCTGCACACAGTTCCTGTGTATGGGATGGGGGGTTACTGTGTGAATGTGACGTAGGACGGGGAAATTGGGATCTAGAAGGTGGGATGAGGGACCACAGGCTGCCTGGGAGCTCGCGTCAGCAGGTTGGGGAATCTGGAGCGGGACTGGGATCCCGCACCCGTGGTGCTACCCACGGCTCAGGAAAGACTTGATCTCTGGCAGTTCCCATGAGGGAACAGAAGTTTGACACTGGAGGGTTCTTCCGTCTGGCAGAGAAAAGAAAAATGCAAGCCAGCGCTGTTGGCCGACCGAGGCATATTGAGACTGGAAACACAGCACACGTTTTTAACAGGGGAGGTAATTAATTGTTGGAGCCACTCATTAAGGTATTGGCAGGCTCAGTCACTGAGAGTCTGAAATAGGGTTGCACACCTTTTCTAGAAAATGTTTTTCTTCAAACATGAGTTAATTCAGGGCTGTCCTGCATCACCCAGATGTCTTCTTCAGAGTCACTCCTTCTGGGTTTAAACACTGGGTTTAAGGGTGGCCTTTGGTGTCCGGGAGTCACAGCTGAACGTGATGCTCCTGCAGGCGTTATGCCTGAAAGCACAGTGTCCTCCAGCGATGACACGTGGACAAATGCGTTGCACAGGTCTTTACTCCGTCCCGAAGGGGGGGAGTCCTCTTGTGCTCTCACTTAGTCCCGCTGTGGTGCAAGCATGCACGATCCTCACCGAGAGACAGCAGAGGCATCCATTAAAGTCTTCTCTTGTAGCATTCGCCTGATGCTATGTAAGCGTGAGCTGTTCCCAATACCACGGCAGTAACTCTTGGCCATGGCCACTCAGGCCTGGATTAGACCCTAGATCATATATCAATTTCTATCGTGCTCTTTTCTTGTTTTTGACACCTGGCACCACACAGATGCTGTCTTTACGCTGGCCATCGTGTGGGACTGTGCCCAACCGCGTGGTTGGACAGGTCTGGCAACAGCCGTCTCCATCCCCAGTAAATGGGCAAGTAATCCCTTTACCGCTCCTTGGTCAGAAAGGTGGGAAAAAACAAATATACCTGATTCAGGGATGACTTTTTGCTGCGGATGCATTACCCCTGCCCAGGGTGTTTCCAGTTAATGGCTTATTTGTGACTGTGAACATCAAAACTGCCACTCAGCAAGGTGAACTGCGGCTCCCCTCTCCAACACCGAGGGTCAGTGCCAAGAGGCTGCACCTTGCCAAGTGTTTACAGTAATCCTTGGCAGGTACCCAGGGTTTCAACAAAGACATCTGCTAATCCTCAGAACTGAGCTTTCAGGAAAGAGGAGCTTGAAGGTTTCAGGAAACCTGGCTCCCAGCCGGGCTCTGCAAGTTGCAAACTTGCCTGTCCCGGCTGGGGAAGCACACCTGAGTCTCCCGAGACTGGGATTTGTCTCAGACAACAGTTCCCAGTAGGTTTCCTCACTTGGATTAGTTATTCTGCAGCGTTTGTGGCCTCTGTCCTTGTTTCCGCAGCCTCCTCGCTGTGCACGGATCAAAGGGGATCCTTGTGAGATGTCCACGTGGGACCTGAGTCAGGCCAGGCACTCAGTGCCCGAGCAGAGCTGCTCTCCACCCCCTGCACTTCCCTCCCCTTAATCACGAGGCTGCAGGAAAATGGGACAAGGAACGGCAGTGCTGGCGAGAATATGGGCGTGGGAGAAAGCCTCGTCCTGCGGCACTGTATGCCTCGTATTGCCGTAGGAGCCAGGTGCTACGTGCTATATGGTGCATGGGGTTAAGCAAGCTGAGATGTCCTTGCATCCCCTTGTCTTAACACAGTAAACCAGGCAGCTGCATCCACTCTGCTCCGATTCCAACTCCCTCTTTGGAAACATGCATCAATACTTTCATGGCTCCGAGAGAAATAAGCCAATTTCCCAGGAGACGGGCTCAAAATCTAAAGACAGATCACAAGTTTTAAGTGTTTTCCTTCTCCGAAGGCTGCAGTCTGCCTTCCTGCAGGGTGCTTCAGAGGTCCCATCTCCTGTGGCAGGAGTCCTGCTTGAACACAACCTCCTTGGAGAGCGGATAAAGCCTTTCCTCCTGAATCCCAGCTGGCTCTTGCACAGCTTCTCTCCCTCTCCTGGAGAGAGGCTCCTTTCAGTTTCAGGGCTGGGAAATCACATGCTTGATGGCTTCAACATGATGTAATTGTTTTTGGAAGAGACCTGGGCGCTGGTTGGGTTTGCTTGTTTTTCAGGCACACACCGATGCTGGGAAGGGGCAGGCAGCGTGACCGTGACCAGCCTGGCATCCCCTCCTGGCACGGCCGGCAGAGCCGGGTGACCCTGCTGCACCGGTGAAAACATGCAAGTGCTGATTTTCAGCATTAATAATTCCTGCAGAGAGGAAACCGCCGAGGGTGGCTGGTGTGTGCAGTGATGCTGGAGAATGCCTCAGTGTGGGGTGACCTTTCAGTCTCCTCCTGTGCGCTTGTCTCCAACAGTGGGAGTTACCACGGGGGCTGATAAGCACCAGTCCAGAGACAACATCCAGTTCAGAAAGTCCCAAAGCTGCAGATCGCTGGAAACCAGGAGGGTTTTCTGGGAAAGGACTTGTCCTTGGGCTCCTTCCCATGTACCCTGTTAGCTACTTAGGGTTCTCCCCCCGGCACAGCAGTACCAGAGGTTACACAGAGAGCGGCTGTAGCAAACCCATCCTTCAACTCCAGAAGGTACTGCTGGAGAGTCCTCGCTCTGACACCAGTTGGTGACAAGGTGCTTTGCCAGATGGATCTTTGATCTGCCTCATTAATGGAACATTTTATTTTTGACAGCCAAGAACATGAATTGGGGCGCAACCTCCCATCCATCTCTGCCCGCAGTTCCCCAGGGTTATTGCATGGTTTGTCTTCACCTGCTTGAGATGTAAAGTGGCAGCACGGGGACGGATGGCCTGGCCAGCCATCTGCCATCGTTCACCCCCTCTCTGCCCCAGCCTGGAGCCATTGCAGTGTCCAGAAACTCAATATCCAGGCCACAAAATGAACCCTGCAATAGCTGAATTAACCCTGCCTGCTCCAGCAGACCTATGGTTGAGAGCTGGCGTGAGCACAGCTCAGAAGCTCGTCTGACTTTCCGGCACCATCCTGCCCAAAGCTTCCTTATGCTTTCCCTGAAAGGTAAATCCTCTACAGTTGTCTGAGAAAAATTTGAGGCAACGTTGGAACAAGTCCTTGTGCCACGTGCATGCAGGCTGGGACAGATGCAGCCTACGTAATTCAAGTGTCAGGCTCCCCGGCTGGCTCATGGACTGAAGGACTCCAGGTGAGTGATGCTGCATTTGTGGTGGGTAAGAGAATACATCCCGCTGGCTGTCGCTCGTTTGCACGTGCATGGTGGACTCCACACTCTTAACTGGATAAATACAGAGCAGATAACAGAGGTGCCGTTCCCAAAGCCCAGGAGCAGAGGGATCAGTCCTAAAAGTGGGATCGCTGCCAAAAGTGATCTTCGGATTTTTTAAAACAGCTTATGCAGCCCTTTGGTGAAACAGGCAGAGAAACGCTGCTTTCTGCTCGAGGAATGGGGGAGTATATGTGTGGATCCAGGTGATGCAGCCCTGTCCTGGCTGGCAGCACAGGCTCCTTTATCCAGAAGTCTGAGAATGCACGTGGCAGTGGGGGAGAATGAGTGTCCTGTGGGTAGGAGGGGATGAAAGATGCTTTATATTCTCCTTAGACCTGTTTTTCTTCTCAGACATTGGTTTCTTTTTCTTCAGAAGTGACTTTTTAAAGTTACCTTCACAGGGTAGAAGCTGCTTTCTATCTAATACGAGAGTTGTTGCTCTTATCTATAATAATTCTTTGATCGGTTAAGACATGTCTAAGCCTGCGTATATGGAGAACAGAATTAGGCTCCCATCTAAACTTGGCAATGCAACAACTTTTCCCTGTGATGTCTGTTGCAAGAGCATCTTGGGATCCTGTCCATGAATAGGGCTCTTTTCGCATCTGGTGTTATATGAGCCAAAACAAAGAGTTTGTCTCTGAGTCAAATCATTTACAGTGTAAGATGACACAAGGCAGGGATAGGATATAACGATTAGTTTCTCTTTTGCTGCAATTCCATGTTGTGGCAAGACCCATTTATTTTAAAGCAGGAATTACTGCAAGAGACGGTCAAGCCTGCGGCTTAGACCAACACTTGATTTGATTTCAGGACTTCGCTGATGGAGAACTGTTAAAGTGGTTCCAACGAGCCTTTCCTGCTCTTCATGCTAGCCTGAATTTGCCTCCTTTCTCCTCCTGGCTGTTGGCACTTGTTATTCTTTTATTTATTAAAATAAATACCCTCTAACATCAGAATCTTCACTGGAGACTGTGATCGAGTCACTCCTTAACCTTCCCTTAGTTAAACAAACTCAATATAGCGTTGCTTTAGTCTGTTAGGGGGGTTTGTCCCACCTCCAATCATTCTCGTAAGTCTTTTTGAACCCTTCCCAATTTGTCTTTTGCACTGGCAGCACGAGACCTGCACCCTCATCCCAATAACCCTGCGACCAGGTCTGGGTAGGTCCCTTGCGATTATATTCAAGGGTGGGGCTCAAGCTGTTTTAAGGATCTGGCAGTAACAGAAGTTCATTACCGAACATACCCTGGCCTCTTTCTTGGTCCTGAGTCCATCTGCAAGAACAACCTCCCTTTCTACATCCAAACAGTGTAGGGACAGCAAGACGAGGAGGGAGCTCGGGCCACGTGCATGCCGCTGGCCGGAAAGCCCTTGTTGACTCCATTTCCTTTTCCTCCAAAACTTCCTTCTGATTTGATCACAGAAAAGTATACATCTGGCAGAAAAGGACCAGCTCCATCAGCCAGACCCCAGCAGGAGTTTCTGTTCCCCTCCTTGCCTGCACAGTAGGATTTTGCACCCAGTAGATGCATCGCATCAAACACTGCAAAAGGACTGGAGGGAAGATTTGAAGTTATGGTGACCTCCACAAAGGTTCCCTAAAGCTCAGCTTGAATCTTCGTAAGTCCAGCTTATAACAGGAACGAATCGAATACAAATGCTGTTCCCACACTTTGCCTGGAGAATTGCATGGATAAATCCTGGGCACTTTCACTGAGATTGAGGGAATTTAATCTAGCAGTACTACTTCACTCCTCCGCGCTACAGACCAGCAATGTTTCCTGTGAGGGCTTCACCCTCTTTTCAAATGTTGGTCTTGGAAAAAGGAGTCCCAAAGAAAACTGTGTGGCAATAACAAATGTCTGGGACTACTCGAAGGCTTCTGATTTGTAACAGTCTGAGCTGACTCATTTCTCAATTTATTAAGTGACCAACAAATTCAGACAGCTTCAAGATGACAGATGGCCCTATGGGGAACCATCTTTATGACAAAAGAACCCCCTGGGGAGGAGAGGTTAGTCTAATCAAAAGGACATGGGTTTGGGACAACAGAAAGTGTGGGAATGGGTTGGTTTAGCCCTAGAGCTAATACTATGTCCTCTGAAGGGTGTGAATTTTTGTTTGTCTGGAGATCCAGCAGACTCACCACGGGGTTTCTTGTTGTGTTTTTCAAACCCATTACTGTTTTGTTCCTCTTGCTACTGGATTTCTCGAGTGAATAGCACGCCCCATGAACACGAGCACCTCGGCTTTGCAAAACCCAGCGACAGACAGTAATGTGCGACTTCATCTGTGTATGTGCGCCGTGGGAAACCAACAACTGCTACTTTGGTTAAAGTCTAGAGGCTGGGTGTTTGGTGTGGGCTGGAATGCTGTAGCTTTAACCCTTTAGGCTGTTCTCCACAGGCATGACCAGCCCCGAGCTTCTTCTGGAAAAAACGACAGGTCGTGGAACCACCTCCCTGGTGCAATCTTGCAGCAAGCACATTTTGATCTCACCACCAACTCTAACCTGCATTATTAACATCAACAAAAGAACCGTTAGGCTCATGTTGAGCAGTGCTCCAAAGAGCAAGTGGAGGAACTTAAAAGGTTTGCAAAGGCTGAGACATTGCACCCACCTCACAGGTATTGATCGTGCTGAAACGTGCCCAGGCTATGCCATAGAATCGTAGAATAGTTTGGGTTGGAAGGGACCTTTAAAGGTCACTGTATTGGGTTTGCGTGGCAAGGTTTTGGTAGCGGGGGGGCTACAGGGGTGGCTTCTGTGAGAAGATGCCAGAAGCTTCCCCTATATCTGATAGAGCCAATGCCAGCCGGCTCCAAGATGGACCTGCTCCTGGCCAAGGCCGAGCCCATCAGCGATGGTGGTAGCGCCCCTGGGATAACATATTTAAGAATGAAAGAAGAAACCGACCTGCACAATTGCACCCGAAGAGAGGAGTGAGAATACGTGAGAGAAACAGCTCTGCAGACACCAAGGCCAGTGAAGAAGGAGGGGGAGGAGGTGCTCCAGGCACTGGAGCAGAGATTCCCCTGCAGCCCGTGGTGAAGACCATGGTGAGGCAGGCTGTCCCCCTGCAGCCCATGGAGGTCCACGGTGGAGCAGATATCCACCTGCAGCCCGTGGAGGACCCCACCCCGGAGCAGGTGGATGCCCGAAGGAGGCTGGGACCCCGCGGGAAGCCCGTGCTGGAGCAGGCTCCTGGCAGGACGTGTGGACCCATGGAGAGAGGAGCCCACGCTGGAGCAGGTTTGCTGGCAGGACTGGTGACCCCGTGGGGGACCCAGGCTGGAGCAGTCTGTTCCTGAAGGACTGCACCCCGTGGAAGGGACCCACGCTGGAGCAGTTTGTGAAGAACTGCAGCCCGTGGGAAGGACCCACGTTGGAGAAGTTCGTGGAGGACTGTCTCCTGTGGGAGGGACCCCACGCTGGAGCAGGGGAGGAGTGTGAGGAGTTCCCCCCCTGAGGGGGAAGGAGCGGCAGAGACAACGTGTGATGAACTGACCACAACCCCTATTCCCCGTCCCCCTCCGCCACTGGGGGGGAGGAGGTAGAGAAATCGGGAGTAAAGTTAAGCCCGGGAAGAAGGGGGTGGGGGGAAGGTGTTTTAAGATTTAGTTTTTATTTTCTCATTATCCTACTCTGATTTGATTGGTAATAAATTAAACTAATTTCCCCAAGTCGAGTCTGGTTTGCCCATGACGGTAATTGCTGAGTGATCTCCCTGTCCTTATCTCGACCCACGAGCCTTTCGTTATATTTTCTCTCCCCTATCCAGCTGAGGAGGGGAGTGATAGAGCGGCTTTGGTGGGCACCTGGCGCCCAGCCAGGGTCAACCCACACCAGTCATCTAGTCCAACCCCCCTGCAACGAGCAGGGGCATCTTCAACTCGATCAGGTTGCTCAAAGCCCTGTCCAACCTGACATTGAAAGTTTCCAGGGAGATATATGGGATATATGGGAGAGAGTCACTTGTAGAGGGAGAAGCTCTGGCTCCTGCTGAAGCTGGGAGCATGCGAGGTGGCAAATTGCCTGGCTCCAGCATAGCAGAGCTACCTCTGCTGCTCTGGGACGCACGGTGCCAGGCGAAACGGTGCTGGACAGCCTGATCCGCAGGGGACGAGCGAGCCAGACCACAGCCTGTGCTGCCTCCCTCCCCGGGCAGAGGCAGCAAGGCTGCGCTGCAGACCTTTGAGCGACTGGCCTCAACGCAGGAGCACGAGGCGTTGGGGTGTCACAGCTCTCACTGTGCTCTGCTGCTGCCCCACGCACGGCTGGAAGGCTGTGGGATCTCAGGTGTGGGGCAGGCGGTCCTGGAGGAGGAAGCACGGCGGAGATGGCTTGATGTTGCCTTTGCCATTCAGCTGGTATGAATTCTCTTTTTATCTAGTGGATGGATCATACCTGAAGACAAAATCTCTGTCCCACAGCATGCTTTAAGGGCTTTTGTTATTTTGCAACAGATTAATACATAATTAACTTTAAAGCATTGCATGCATTTTTCTGTTAAGATTAATACCAAATGTCTGATTGAATTTTTAACCCATTTCCATTTATAGTTTTTTTACAGTCTGGTTTAATTTGATTAGAAATTCCAGTCCTTGACACTTTTGATTTCTCATAATTAATTTCATAAGCAAAGACTGAGCCAGCTGCTTTTACTGGAGCACTACTGCTTTAAGAAAGAAAGCGTGGGATCTGCGTAAAGACCTACTTGGTGTTGTGCCCCTGCTCCATCCTGTCATCTGCCCAATGAGGATTCTGCCCAATTGTGGCTACCAGAATTTCCAAGGCTGGAGCGAAGAGCAGAGGCAAGAGGCACTGCCCGTTTCCTCCTGCGGGTACACTGAAGAAATCCCATTTACTGGCACAGAAGCTAAAGGATCCTCACAGAGAGCAAAACCACAGGCCCTGCATTTATCAGCACAGATAAATGGTGCCTGTACGCTCTCGGTTTATTTTGTAAAGGGCACTTTCTGCGTTAGGAAAGCAAAGATACCCTGGGTGCTGTTTTTTGCATGTTTTGCCAGGTCCTAATATTAGCTGCGGTTCGCCTGCCTACAATAAAGCCTGATTGATCTGTCTGTAAATATTTAGGAAGTGACCCCCCCCATCTAGCTGTCAAGCCTGCTGAAAGAAATCTTTCTCCTTTTTAGGTATTTTGTTTCAGGAGGAGGAATGTCTTCTTCTTGTACGGTCTTGTAGATGAGATGACTTTGGACATGCCTGTACCTTGTTTCAGGCCCAGCTCTGGGCCCCGGTTGTTCACTCTGCAGTTGTGCCTGCTCGCCCCTGGGGACAAGCCATGCAGAGGGAACCCTGTCCGTACTTCTCTCCAGCTCTCTTCACACATGACAGCAGGGACGAGGACCATGCCAAGCTCGGCTCCCTCCACCAACATCATCCTTCTCCTGGAAAGTTAAAAATGAAAGGCATCACAAAGAGGGAGTTAAAGCTCCGAGGTTTGTGAAGGTTATCTTATCTTATGGGCAGGGTTTTCACTGGGAAACAAAGGGCTGAATGGGTGGGTGGATGGATGGCAGTAAGACTTTGAAAGTAGGAGATCAGCAGAGTTGTGGGGAGAGCACGGATGCCAACGGAGGTGGCACTGGACTGAGGAGCTGGGTGGGAGGCTGGGGACTTCAGGAGAGGGAGAGGATACCCAGAGTAAAAACTGAATAAAGCACTGGAGATGAGATGTCTGTAGCTGGACTGTGGCTGACTGCCTTTGCTTTTCTGTTTTTCTCTTTCTCGGTAGCCCTTCCCACCACATATGAGAAACAGGAGAAAATATGTGAATATTTCTAACATTTTATCATATTTCCAATCTAAGAAAATTAGTAACTCGCATTAGAATTGCACGTAGTCATTTTTGTTAATTTGTGCTAGAGCAGTGCTGAAAGCAGCTAGCGCAGTTCCCAGGATGGGTGGCAGAGGTGTTTGGGCAGGATGACCAGCCGGGAGCAGTACAAGAACCTGGGTGGGGGACCGGGATGTAGCAGCCGAGTAAAGAAATCTGCTAAAAGGATACAGAGCGTGGCAGCTCCCCGCCACTGCTGCAGCTCCTGGTAGGGCTGGGAGGAGGTGTGAACATGGAGCTGTGCCGACCTTCTCGCAAGGCAGGGGGACGGCCGCTTTGCAGAAATGAGGTGGAAGTGCAACACAGCAGGCAGCAGCTGCTGGTTTTTAATTCAGACCATCTGAATGCCTGTAAGAGGAGAGAGCTTTATCGACTGCTCGGGATTTCTGAAGGTTCAAGCGGAGGACAGGGGCTGGGATGAAAGGGGACATTCCAGAAGGGAGGCTGCACAACAGCAGCTGCCAACAGCTGAGTCTCTTCGAGGGCTCCCTGTCCCAACGCTCTCAGGATTTCCTCTCTGCTCTTGTACCACATCGCTGGATCTGTTCCTGTCGCAGGCAGCATGTCCACGCTACCCACCGTTAGTCGGTGTGACGGCTCTGAACATTTCAGCCTCGCAGGAAGCTGGAGCAGGTCTTCCCGACATAGTGAGAGACTGTACAGAGGCAGGGGGAATCCTGACTGCCTCGCAGACACAGACCTCAGGATGTTTTGTAACAAGATTCCAAATCATGGCATTCAACAGTGATTGCAGAGCTGAAATGCCTGAAGCAGAAGTTTGGGGCCAGGCCCATGCTATTTGTCCATTTGAGAGTTTGTTCCAAAGCCCACATCTGTAGTGTTGGGAGCAGAAGTGCTTCCAAGCCCCTGGACCCAGAGCGAGCCCTTCTTCACCAAGGCAGGACCTGCGGGTGATGGCTGTGTTCAGCCTGCCAGGGAAATAAACCGCTGTGCACGATGAGAGAAGAGGGACGGTGTCCTCTAGTCACGGCACCTGAAGACACCGCACACTGCGGCACACACCCGCCCTGCCCGCTAGAGACAGCCGGGGTCTGATGCCAGATTCACCTGACCGCGCTGCCCTCCTCTGCCTCCCTCAGTCCCTCAGCTGAGGCTCTACTCCAGGTAACACACCAACCCTACACACCCTGACCCTTAGTAAAGGGCATAATTTACTCAGCTTCATTTGGCTTCATTGCCCAGCAGAGATCAGTCCCAGTATGCTGACAAAATCTTGTCTGAGATGTAGGAGTACAGACGCGATGCTGTGCACCTTCCTACCCTCCCTATGTACTGAGGAGAGAGGGCAATGCACACAAAAATGGTCATTTATAGACTTGCAATTTGGGGAGGAGGAATCTTTGAAGCCCGAGTAAGCCAATCAGTTTTTGTCCACATCCTATGGACTTTAAAAATTGCTAACTAGATTAACTCTTGCAAATGAATGTGCTATTACCCAGACTGCCCTGTGTCTGCACGCGTTCTGCCGTGGAAAGAGCAAGCCAGCAGATAAACTGGAATAAACCCAACACTTTCAAATGTGAGGAGCACTGCGAAGAAGTGCTGCAACGCTGCAGTGAAAGGTAAGCCACCAGGTCGCTTGGCTGAAACGTAAAGCCAAATTCTTTTTGCCAGGCGTCATGCTTGCAACAAGCCGCGTATTATTTTGGAATGACCTGCACACCACAGCTCGGAAACCCAGCAAGTCAACGTGGCTTTTGCATTCTGGCTGCCACTTCTTAGCTTGGGAGCGTGTAACATTAACTGCCAGGGATCTAAAAATAATTACTAATGTTTTATCAGCATTGTGTCACATAGTGAAATTACAGTGAGATGTGACAAGACCGGCTATCTAAGAACACAGTCCTCTTTATACACAAAGCAAAACCTGCAGAGCGAATATCAACTTTGGCTCCTCCTTCTGCTGAAATACTTCAGTCCTGATCTCATGTTAGCTGCTAGGGACAGGCGTCTCCATTAACTTCTCGGTTACTGATCTCTTCACATCAGTGAAGACAAAGTCCCTCTAGAAGCTAATTCGAAAATCCAGCACAACTTCTCCCCCCAAAAAATACTGGGTATGTAGCTCTAAGTGCTAATGAATAAAAGTTGTAGCTGGGATATATTTTTGACGAATGGCTACAACGAGTTGAACTACAGCCTGCTCCCTCGGAGGAAGCTGTTGCTCATTTTGGGTTAGGGAGTTACCAATTAAAGCAAGGAGTATTCAATCAAAGCAGTAGTGTCAACCTCTCAACTTCTTAGAATTCATGAGCTTGATGTCTCCAAACTATATATAAAGAATTTCTTTTAAAAAAAGCAACATCTGAATTTTTCATTTACAGCTTAACTCTCAGAGCTGGGGCTTAAATAAAAATCCTACATGGATATTGTAATATTCTGACAAAGATTTTGTGCTTATTTTCTAATATGTCCTTTAGTATCTGAGATGCTGTAAGGTTTATGTGAGTGGCATCTCTGCTTCTGCTGCAATCTGTGACTCTTTAGGGAGTGATTTTTAGGGAGCTGAGTTTGGAAACCTTTTAAGCCCCCTCCCAAAAAGGAGTCATCACTACAAGAGCAGTCCTGTAATCTACAAGAAAAAGAACACTCAAATTTCCTTGACCTGAGCTGTCAAGACCCAAAAATCAGAGGCTGCTTTTAATAATCTCGGCTTTATCTTTCCAGTGCTCATTTCCTCTTTTTATACGCTAGCGCTGGTGCCTCTGCGGAAGAATCTGATGAAGATTCAGCTTCATGAAAGTTGGTTGGTGAAGTGCTGAAATCCTCAGATGACCTCCACAGCAGCGAGGCAAAATCAATGTTTACTCGATACTCCTAACCATAAATGAGCATATGATAGCTAGCCCTAGCCCTGCTCCGTACGCACCCGACTCAGATCGAGAGCTCATTCTGAACAGGACACACAGCTGTTGAAATGCCGACATGTGTTTCCTGATGATAGACCAGAGCCAAAAGCAGAACTTGTTCAGAAAGACAAGCGATTTGATCATATTTTGGCAAAGATAAGAGGAAGCTGTACAGAAGCATATTCCCTGCAGGGGCCAAACTCCGATTAATTGGAACTGCTTGGTATTCAAAAGAGCTGATGAAAAACTTTTGCAAGCCGTTGAGGCTGTTTCTTATTTTTCACTGGCACAAGCTGTGAATATGCCATTCAATTGAAAGGAATCACATCAGCCTTGTGTAACCGCGGTCAGAATCAGACCCATTCTACAAAGGCCTAAATTTGTTTGTTTCCTATCTCCCACCCCAGTGAGATAACAAAACCGGACTATTTCCAATGTTAGGATTAATTTCTGTGGACCTCTTCTGCATAGTCTTTTAACACCAGCGAAACAGTCACGTGCCAACATTATACAAGTAAGGGCTTTTAAAATCTTGGGCTCCATTTCCCTCAGAGGTACGGCTGCAGCCGTACTGCTTTGCTAACCTTGCTCAAGTTCAAGTCTGGCTGTAATACACAGCTTGCTTGAAGTTATGTTATGCAAGAGAATGAGGTAAGATGACCCATAAATTTTTAAATCTACCACTCTAGGTGTCTTCAACTCTTTCTCAGTAAGAAAGGGATATTACAAACCTACTCCCACTGAAATATATATATAGAGAGAGGATATTTATATATTTATACAGGATATTTATAAAACATCAGCACCTGAGCACTTCAGTGCACCCTGCAAAGACAGAGCCTACTGTTTTAAGTTTCTAGTATATATACACAACATACTCAACGTGTAAAGAATGAGAGAAAAGCAGTATCATCTGTTTTAACATGGACTGAAACTAAGGAGCTAAGGAATTTGTCAGGGATCATAAATCAGTAGCAGAATCGGAAATTAAAGCAAACTACCTTAAGTACTTCTTTTGCTTTGGGCAGGAAAGTGCTCTGAGATCTGTCGATAAGAGTGCGTATAAAGCACTGTTATTCCTAAGGCAACATCTTTAGCTGCATGATACCCAAAGAGCTTGAAGAAGTGAGTTTTTCCGTACTAAGTGCAATAATTCTCGGTGCAATTCTACTCCCGTTTACTCTACAGCAACCCGCACCAGCTGGCAGGCTCCAGCATGAGTCTATCCCACAGAAGAGGTGGGTTTCTTGCCTTGTGTTTACTCAAAGACAGCTCAAGGGTTAAGGCCCGGAGTATGCAAGTTACAAAGCATGCTGTGTCTCATGTGTGGGAGTAAATGTCATATCCCACTGCACAGGGTATTTATAGAACAGCACTATTTGGGAAGCGAAACTTTGTAATGGTGAAGTTTTCAACCAGTTGCTTCAGGTTTAAGTTCTGAAGAATGAAACAGCCGAGAACCCCGTTTTACACTTTCTGGCTCTAGTTGGCTCTGAATGTTACAGCGAAACAAGCAGGGTCTGAGTCCGGTTACCTTGGGTTTAAAAGCTCCAGTCTCCACACTAAGGAGCATTTCTGCAGCTGACACATCAATCCCGTGTCCCCGCCGGAGGACAGAGCGCTGCTTTGTCATCGTTACCCACACTACCTGGTGGAGGAGCTCTTCCCATGCACGAGGTACACCGCAGTCCCCGTAGGGTCACCCTCAGACAGGCGTGCAGGTCCTGGGGGATGCTGTTCTTCTGGCAATCCGGCTGGCAGAGCACCCCCAAACCCCCGAGTTACTCCACACAGGCTCTCCAGCGTAGCTGCCCATGGCCAGACACCAAACTTCAACACAAACTGAAGTAGGTGACCCTCTTTTCAAGGGGAGACCTTGAACCAAGAACAGCAACTCTGGGAAAGCCAGCAGTAACATAAGGCAGCAGTGACTCCCACACCTCCGTGCGGCAAGCTCAGCAGTGCACGCAAGGGCTGGCCCTAGGTTTCCAGAAAAGGGACGAGGATGAGAGAGCACGGACTGTAGCCGCATAAAGCTGGGGGTGGCGGGGGGAGGTAAAGTGGTCAGAATTCTCCTTTGTTACAATGGTGACGTGCCACAGGGGCTGAAGCTGGGTTGGTGGGATGAGGCTGAAGATCAGCCAAGGTGGTATGAGCTGTCCCCATCGCCAGATCCGGACTGAAGCTCACACCGCCAAAGGCCCGCCTGGTTCAAATTCTTATACAGCTCCCTACTCGTAACATGCTGCTCTTGGCTCACACACACGCAGCGAGCACCAAACATGGAATAACAGACTGAAAACTCCAAGCTAAAAGCTTTTTTTGATCAGTGGTCCCAGAGTAGATCACCGTAATCAAGCCAGGCGGGAACAAAAGGCCATTTGTGAAACTAACTGTGCTCTCTGAGCTGTAGCTATAATCACAGCACATATTCCAAGAAGTAGGTCTTGACATTATTGGGTCACCCAAAGGAAGGACTACGCATATTTTGCGCCAATTATTAATGCAGCTATTTGTGTTAACTCTCCAAATTGAGTAACCGATACACCCTGTGCAATTTACATAAATAGGAACACAGTTATATTTGCATTCGCTCCATTTGCACTCGCGCTGATAACTACTTGTGGGTTTTATTGCCACAACAGAAACCGGAGCTTGGCTGTACATGCCCCTGTAACTACAGAGAAGGGGCAGCCAGTGCCCGTCTCCCAGCCTTGCCTTCACCAGCCGGGCTGCTTCTGCGTCGGTGGGTCGGACACGCTGTGTTCTCACCCTCCTCCGAACACGCTTTTTCTGCTGGAGAGGTGTCAGCAGTACTCTGACAGATCAGTACACGCTCACGTTACTTCCAACTGATGGACTCCTCACATCTTTGAGCTATTACTGTACGCCATGAATACTGCTTGCTTACTGGAGCAGTCATTATTACATTATTTACACTTTGTTCGTGCTTTCAAGACATTCTTTACAGCTTCAAGAGTGACAAACTCTTGTTTGTGAGTGACAAATCAATGGCCATTGATTCATTTCACATAACTTAACCACAAAAGACAAGCAGAGTATTCTGGATGTCAGCGTTGAGCCTGGGCTTGTAACAAGTTCCACGTGTGCTTCTCAAACTCTCAGTCCCGTATACCTCCTGTCCGCGCTCTTCAGACAATTACAGAATGTAACTTCAATGGAAAGTGTGGCTTGTTCAAAACCCACAAAATGAGTATTAAGGTCCATTATATTTTGTCAAAAGCTTTGCCTCATCTTCTTTCCACTGTGATAAAAATGTCAAGGTCATAAATACCTCTAAACGCAACATTATGATCACCTCAACTACTCTGGCAAAAATAACCTAACAGACTCCCTCAGATTTTTAAAGGCAGAACTGTTGTCAAATTATTTCAACTTCTGAAAAGCATTGCCTCGTAAAAATTTCTCTAATTGTTCTTCATCTCGACCAGCAGACATCCCACATTCTTTAAGCGACCGTAAGATAGGAAGAAAGGTTGAAAAAGATGTGACCAGTCATTAGCACAACTCTTCGCAACTCCTTCCTCACTTGAGTTTTTCCTACTGCTTGAATGCAAGGATGATTCTTTACTCAGGGGACGTTAGAGATCAGGTGGATCTCAGGTTCTGTGACCGTAGCACGTGCTGCCTAAGTGTAGGAGCACACAAAACACGAACCCATCCCTAAAGCTCAATTCTCTCCATACACCCCACTCAGAGTTGACCACACCTCAGTTGCTCCAGGAAGGGCTGAAAACCACCTGTAACTACTGGCTACCTCCTTGCGAGAGCTGACCTGATGATAGCAACCCCACTCCCAGCATTTGCTATTTCCACTTTAATCAAATTTCCAGAAGTATTGGAGTAACCTGCAGAATAGCCTATTGACTATAACATACCATGTATGAGAGTGACCTACTGTGACAGGTTCATTTAACTCTGGTTTTGTACTACAATTGGGCAACAGGGGATCATTCTGCAACACGGTATAGCTCTATTCTCTTAGGAAAGAGCTCTCAGGACAGAAAAGTTCTCTCCAAACTACATGAAGAGTCTGAATGAAAGAGGCACCTGTATGGAGCCAGGCTATACTGAAGGTGAGGGATATGGGATCTTGCTACCGCAAATTTCAAGACTGCTCAGAGCACCATCATGGTGGTTGTCATACACAGACTCTTTCCCACAACCGAGTCATCCTCCTGCACGGGGCAAAGCATGTCACATGAAGAGTCCAAATCCAGAGGGACTAAGCAAGTATATCAGAGTCCTTTCTTGAGACCTCTGAAATTATTTATTTTCCGTGGCCACCACCTCTCTGAGGCAAAGACCAGGAGTTACCCAAACTGACCCCTTCCTTTAGTGTCAAAGCAAAGAGTAATGCTACTTGGGCAAATTAGAATCTGAAGAATCAACTGTCACTTACTGAGGAGCATCAGAGACCAAATGGGGGGAAAAAACCTATCAAAGTTATCACAAACTTACACTACTCAAAAATATTATCTCCACAGCAGCACTGAAACCTTCCAATCACCTCCATAGCAACTGGGGATGAAGGCTCATCCTCATCTCTCCCATGGCCTTGATGCAGCTCTGACATCAGATGCAGACATCCCTTCTTGCAGCCTTTCTCTTAGCATTTAACTGGTGAAAGGTAACAGAGTCTTAGGACAGGGAAAGAAAAAAAGTCAGTCGAAATCCTCAGCTTCTTGAGGCAAAAGCAGTTTAATTTATAAGTCAAGTAAGCCTCAAAAGAAGCAGCTTACAGACATAACGCTTTACACCAGCGCCCTTCCTGAGGCACACCACCACAGAGCGGCGGCTACCGAGGCGGTCGGCAGCCACATACGAACCCAGCGGCCCGGCCAGCGCCGCTTCGGCCCGTTTCCCGCCTCCCTTCCCGAGGCGGCGGGGACCCGAGAGCAGAGGCGACGCTTGCGGAGGCGGCCAGCAGCGCTGCCGGCCAGGCGGCCCGGCGTGGGCGGCGGAGCGAAGGGCCGAGGCACCGGGCGCGAAGCCGAACTCAACCAACGGGAGGGACGATCGTGAGGAGACCGGCGGCCGTTTGGCGGCCCCTCGGCGCGCTCGCGCCCCGTTCCCCCCTCCCCCGCGCCTGCGCACTGGGCGCCTCCGCGCCGCTGCCCTCGCGGCGCCCCTCCGGCCGCACGCGCATGCGCGGCGCGGCGGCGGCGCCCGGAGGAAGCGGGGGGGGGGGAGGCGGGAAACGCTTGGCAGGAAGCTCCGCCCGCTTCTGGGAAACCCGGGCCGCCCCCGGCCGCTCGCCGCTCGTCCCCGGCCTTTCCCGGCCCGCCGGGGCCGCGCCGCGCCCGGAGAGCCGGCGGGGCGGGGCCGGGCGGTGGTTGGGCGCGGACGGCCGGCGGGGCGGGGCGCGTGCGGCGGCCGTGGGCGGGAGCGGGGCGTCGTCACGCGGCGGGGCGGGGCGGCGATTGGCTGCGCGGCGGCGGGGGGGCGGGGCCAGCGCTGGCCGCCGCCTGTCAGTGAGCGGGGCGCCGCTGAGGAGGCCTGAGGGGCCGCGCCGCGCCGTGTCGCGCCGCCGGGCCGGAGCGGTAGGTGCGGCCGCTCGGGGGGGCGCGGAGCGGGGCTGCGCCCGGCTACCGCCGCGGGGCCGGGATCCGGGGGGCGGCGTTCGGTCCGGGAACCGTGGAGCGCGTCTGTCCGGTGGGGCCTGACGGAGTCCGCTGCCGGCCGGCGCCGCCGCCGCCGCTTCCGCGGCCGTCTCCGGGAGGAGGGTGTGAGGGAGCCCCCCGCTCGCTGCCCGGCCCCGGCGGGAGGGGAGCCCGCCCCGCAGCCGGTGTCCGCCGCGGGAAGGGCCCTGGCCGCCCGGGAGTACCGGGGGGCTTTGAGCGGTACCTGCCGGTTAACGGGCTCCTCCTGGGACCCGCTGCAGCCGCCCTCCCTCGCCTGCACACGCTGCCCACGTCTCCACGGGGCACTGAGACCCTCTCTGTGGTGTTTTTTTTTTAAAGCCTGGATGTCACTTTTCCGCTCGGAAGCTCCTCTCCTCGGCTCCTGAGCTCCCCGGTTCCCTGCCAGCCGCGCCTGTCCCGGAGTGCCCGCCGGAGGGAAGAGGTGAAGCCGCAGACTTTGCCGTGTTCATTGGGTGTTGCTAGGTGCCGCTTTCCAAAGCGATCCCTGGCCCTGGAGAGGGGAGGAGGAGGCAGGCCTGAGATCAGCTAATCAAAATATACAACTGAATAAGATCTGAAGTTCAGTTAAACTGCCTGTCGGCTCGCCTCTTGCAGTTAGCCGTGGCACTTCTCTTTGACGTGACGTTTTTCTTTTTTTTTTTTTTCTGGCAGAAGGTTAAAATGCTTCTTTGCTGATTAATAAGTTGCTGCTGTGGTTGATCTCCGATGCTTCCTGTCTACTTTAATCGGTTACATTAGAAACATGTGTTCAGTGCTTTGCACATGTAAGAAGCAGCTATCTGAAACTAGCATCCATAAACAACGTCTAAATTTCTTTTTCAACTGGCTTTCTGAACTCTTTTATGAGTAATAACTTGCACCTTCTTTGCTGTGACATTAGTGATAAGAATAATCGAATTGGGCTTTGAAATATGTGTCTGTAGTGTGCTGCTTTATTGCATTTTAACTAAGTTAAAATCTGCTATTGGCACAGCCACTAGATTCCTTTGGAATGAGTCATTTGCTATTAACTATTAAATTTTAACTGCTATAAGAGAGTGAATCTTTGTATAGCATGCTGTGAAGGAGTATAACTAACAAACAAACATGTAACAACCAAAAATCCTGAAGGATTTGTGGGACCTGATCCAACATCACTGGAGTTAATGAACTTTGCCACGGTCTGTCCTGAATCTTATTTCAGGGTTAAATGTGAGAAGGCAGAGCTGAGCTTTTGTTGTAACAGTAATGTGGTGCCTAATTATTGCTCTGGCTGCTAAGAGGATGGAGGCAAATGTGACCATCCTGTCTCTTTAACTTTCCTTCTGCAACTTTTGCAGTTTGCTGGCAAGTGTCAGTCAAACCTGCCAGTGGAGACAGAGAGAGAGGTCTGGAAGACAGAAAAATCTCCAATTTCCAAGAAGAGTGGCTGGCTTGGAGTAAAAGAGACCTGAGTTAGGAAAGGGTCTGGAGATGCTGGGGAAGGGAGACCAAGAGGATGCATGGGGGGACCAGAAGGAGGCCTTATGAGGGCTAGACATGTGGGACTTTAATCTGTAGGCAACTGGGCTTTGCTCGTCACAGTTTAGTGACATCAGGGCCCTGGGTCCTGAAGAATATGGACCTCATCTTGTCTAAAAGGCAGTTCTCTTCTGCAGTTAATATGGGAGTTTGTCTCATGGGTGATTGCTCAGGATGGGCAGTTAGAAACTACTCTGGTCAGTTCGTGTTTCTACTTTATAGCATAAAATCATCATAACTGAATTTGCAGGACCAATCATAAATTAAGATTACATAGAAATGCTTCTATCTATACTAAATTTAACTAAACTTTTGTTTTGGCCTAGCGCTTCAGCCTTACTGCTTTATGTAGCCTTACATGGCATTTTATAAATGTGATTGATTGAAAATTTCAAGCTGCAAAGCAATGTATAGTAATAACTGGTGAAAACTCAGTCCTGCCTGCTTGGGCAGAATTGAGTTTAATGCGTGTTTGTGGTTATTGTTGAAGTTGTCCATTTAGGTGCTTTATTATATCATCTTCTTATAATTTAGGAAATAGCTTCACTCCACAAGTGGGTCTTAAAAATCAGGATGTCATTAAGCAGTGTCCTGAAAGCCTGCGTGGGAACAGCTAAGCCAGGCCGGGAAGCAAAACCTTGTCAGGTTGAAGATTGTTCTGATGCTTTCTGTTATACTTGTTTGCCAAGCAGTTTGGAAAAATTAGCCGCTTCTTTGGATGAACGGGGTTGCAGTGATGTTTATAAACTCTGGGCAAATGGTGTTGTTCATATCTTTGTTCAGCAACATGAAAAGAATTGTTAAGGGGTGCGTTGTACTCAACCTTGTACTTGAGGAAATGAAGATAGATAGGTGTGTTTAGATACTGTTAGAAATTCTGCTGATGGTTAAACCCAGTCAAATATTTTCCTACAGACTTTGTAACCAAACTGTTGCAATATACTAATGTCTGGCAACTAAAAAGACACTTGAAGCTCGTTATCCTGATGTTTACAGTAAGCAATACAAATGGCTGAAACAGGATTTTGAAGTATTTACTATCAAACCACTTTAAAGAATATGTTTACATATTTATTATCATTTGTAACATAACTTACTCCTGAACACAAGGCTGATAGTGAAACCCTTCAAACAGGCAGTTCCGTGGTGGTTTAGGTAGAAGGTTAGCTTTACCTGGTGATCTTCAGGTAAACCTGCGTGCAGCAGTACTTGACAATACGTGAGAGACCGAGAGGAACCAGACAAGATTGTACAGGATCCCCTTCTACAGACGAATGGGTAACACTGGTTAAGGAAGAGGAGGTGAAGGCTGTGAGCATCCTGGAATAGCAACTGCTGATCTGACTCACCAGTATTTTAATCAGTCAGGCATTCTATTTATTTTTGCTTTGGAACTCTTAGATATGCAAGGCAAGACTTTTTTTTCTCCTAAACCTGTTAACTTAAAATGGCATTAAGTGTGCTTTAAGGTAGGGGAGTGTGTTGAGTGCTACAACTTTTTTTTTAAGTCTCTTCTGACACAAATCGAAACTTCTCCTTGCTGACAGCACTGAGCTTGTTTAAATAACCACCCCGGGCCCATGCTACAATAATATGCCTTAAACTGACACGGCCGAAAACGGAACTGTCTTAATTTCAGTTCCATCTGAAACGTGGGCAGGCAAGGAAGCTCATCGATAGCATCCAAGCAGAGAAAGACAACGGTGAGGAGGCAGGGACAAGGGGAAGTGGTGCCTGGGGTTTGAAAGGGCTGTACATGTATATCTACTCCTTGGGCCCCAAACCAGATCTTTAGTGTGATTCATTTTTTTAATAAGTGTAATCTTTTTTTTTTTCTTTGGTGAAACGTGTGGTTTTTGATAAGGTTTGATGACTTTGTATGATGATTTTGTAGCTAATACTGTGGACAGGTTCTTTTGGCTGCAGACCTGGCACTTTCTCAAATACCTACCAACAGCTGTTAGGACTGGAAGGTCCCCGAAAGGTGTATGTTCTTCTTTTCGTTTGACATTCCCTGATCTAGTGATGCATAAATTCCTGGCTCTTCCCAGCTGTTGCTTTGTTGTAGTGGTCAGCAAAGCAACGTTGCTAAAATGCTAGTTGTGTTGTTTTAATAAACCAGTAGCAGCTACAAAAGAGAAGGCTAACCTAAGTTAATGCATTGTTCATAAAACTCTTCTCAATAAGGAAGTGGGAAACCTCACTGAGACAACATGATTTTTTTTCTTTTTTTTTTTTCCTTCAAACTAAATGTCAATGTGAAACTGCTGCTCAACATTCGCACTCAGGCTAGGAGAAGAAATCTGCATACTTTGAAGCTAGCTTATGAAGCCTTATGTATATTTTAAAGCTCTTTCCCAAGTCTTTTTTTAACCAAATCTATGGGCTACTCCACAAAATGTTAACTGAAATTCTCCAAAAAGCCATTGGCAAGGGAGATTTGACCCAGGCAGACAAAGCAGGACCCCATATTATGGTATGCTGCAGAGTGTTTTAGAGCTGGAGAGGTATTTGCATTACTTTTTTCCAGCTATGAGTCTCTCTTTCTATATAGATGGTAACTTCATGAAACACAGAAATGTTCTTTTAAGGTCCCTGCTACAAATAGCTTCCAGTTGAGAAGGAAGAGCTGAAGAGGGTGAACAGGGACTTGTTTAGGTGGAGGGAGGAGGTTTTAAAGGAGCAGAAAGCACATGGTTATTTCTTATATTAATAATGTTTGAGTGTCTCCTTAATTCTGACTCCCTACAAGTCTCAGATGACCTTATCCAGTATATTAGCTTCTCACAGGAGCACAGACGTTTTTTGAGGGAGGAGTTGCCACTGCCGTCGGACCAGTGCCTCCACAGCACAACTGATACTGTGTTTGGCTTTCATTCTGTAAAAATGCACTTTCTTTTTTACAGCAGTGAGAACTAACATTAGTTAACCAGAGGTGAGTGCAAAACCTTAGTGAAGATAAGGAGATAGTCTTTAACGCTGCTAGCAAAAGCCCGTTGTGGGTTAGGGGTGTAGTATTCACTTTTATCTACTGCATCATTAACCCGACTTCCCCTTTCTTCCTTGACAATAACGAGCCCGTACACACGTCTACAGAAGGAAGAAAGTCAGGGATATTGAAATCAAGAATTACAGTTGAATCTAAGTGACTTGGATGAGGGAGAGGAGGTTTTGAAAACCAGAGAAGCACTTTGGGGTATGAAACAACCACCCTCCAGCTCAATAACTTGAAGCTCCTCATGTTGCACGTACGTAACTTATGTCTGTACAGGAAGCTGTGCTCATCTTGGAGCGGCGGCAAGTAAATAGGCAGCTGAAACCGCAGCTCCAGCATGTCTCGTGGGTAAATCCTGTTCTTGGTGCTCTTGCCGTGGAACCTCAGGTACCCATTTACTGCTCCCAAGACCCCCTTTTATCTAGAGCTTCCCTGAGAAGGGTTGTGCGTGGGGCCTGGGCCTGAGAGACTGAGTGCCTACGTCCGAATTAATGGGGCTTATGAATGCTTTGTGCCTCTCTGGATTGCCGCCCCCTCCAAGTGCACAGAGATGAGTCTAGCCTGTTCAGTTCTGAATATGTAGCTTCAAGAGAAGTTATGCTTCACAAATTATTTAAAAGTTCTGATTTTATTTTCTCTTTAATCACAACTTCTGTCAACTATGCTTGTTGTAGGTACCATAAAAATAGTTGGGTTTTTGATTCTTATAAAGACCTGAAAGTTGTGCAGCAACAGTTAAACTGGGCTGGGCTTGCAGCTTCTGTGCCTACACAGCCTTGTAGACCTGAGTCACACATTAAACTGTCTGAGCACCGGCGGCTGCTGTGTTAGAGGACATTGCTTACAATAGCTACCTCTTATTTTTTTTTTTTTTAGTCGGCAAGGGAGGTATGTGCTTTGTTGACTTTAATCTCAGTAATATTTCCTTGTTATTCTTTTCTATTTCAGAGGGCGACAAGGACTTGCAATTTTGCTTCTCCCCTCCCTCTGTTGGCTTTTAACTAGGCTGAGGATTGACTTGTAGAATTACGTAGTTTTTGGCGATGGGGATGGGTTTGCGCTGCAGACCTTGAAAGTCCTTGAAGGTGAGGGGAGGGCAAGGAGAGACAGAGTTAATGCAAATCAGGAGAGAGTGAGTATAAAAATAGCTCTGAAGTTGTCAGTTTGGTCACTGGTGGCTTGGGTTAGTCATCTGGCAGGCTCTCTTTCTGCTGCTCCAAGGGATTATTTTACAGCACTGAGATTTGACATAATTTCTGTAGAGGAGAGGGAGCGGGACGGGCGTAATGAGTGGGATACTGTCATCAGCACTTCTTTTGCACAGCAGCTGTTCTCTGTTTAGCCGCTGAATGTGGTCATTGTTGACTTTCCTTGTATACCTGCCAGGTTGTTAGGTGACTCATTTACACATCACACCAAGGTTCATGCACTTGGCTCCCTAACGGCTCCCTTCCCCTTTCTTTGGTGGCCCTTTAGGCACGGAGCACCCACTAGTTTTGTCATTTTCCTGAGTGATCTGTGTTGCCAGGAGCCTGTTAGAGTAAATGTCCTGTTACCCCAGGCAGCTGTTCAGGGCGGGTGGAAAGGAGACAAGAGGAAAAGAAAATCCTTGGTGCAGATTTAAACTGATGAGCCTCAAAGATGTGCTCCTGTAATAGTTTTGAGATCTTGTTTTTGCTGGCCTCTGTTCAAATGTCCCTCCTCCTTGTCTTATATTGGGTTCGTGGTACTTAAGAACTGTACATGTTTGCTAAGGTTTCTGAATTTTCATGGGCTGTTTAATGATGGAAATGTTAATTTTAAGATGTTGCACTTGAGCTGTGAGAGGACTGGCACGAGGAAGTGACCTCTACAGTTAAGGGGCAATAGAGCATATTCTGGTTTAAAAGAAAACAACTGTGTTAACTTTTCCGGAATCCAAGGTGAGGGGATCAGGGGCTAAACCAAAGCCATTATTTCCTGTGGACTTGTGTTCAGTGTGGTTGTAGGGAAGCCCTAACTCTCCACGTTTGTGACTTCCACCCCACAATATATCCCTGTCCTGTCCTGCAGTGCCTTGCTTCCATGCTTCTTTATACTTCTCCCTTTCCACCCCTGGCTCCCTTCCACCTTCCTCTGCGCTGCCAATTGGCCAAGATTTGGCATGTGCTGGGACTTGTTTGGAGCTACATTTACGCTAACTGGTCAGCTAGCAGCCCGTGCTGATTGACTCGCCAGCTGCTGCCAAGCGGAGGGTATCGTCTGTTCCAGCACCATCACTGTCTTCTATCCAACACCAACTTGCATTAATCCGATACACCATAAGACCTCTACTTTTGTGGGGCTTGACCAAGTATTTCAAAAGTTATTGGTGATTAAGGGAAAGGAAGGGGAGTGAGGGAGGAGCTATGAATGGGCAGGCTGATTGTCTAGCCTTGTTTCATTGGAAGGAAAAATGAGAAATGGATTTGAGGGTGACTGAGTACAAGGAAGAAAGCAATTAGCAGGATTCTATGGCCATTTTATGTGGTGTGAGAGCACAATGTAATTTCTCCTAGGTGCACTCTAGGAGAAAGTCTCTCGTGTCTTCTTCTTTATTCTTTTTTTTGGGTGAATATTCTTCCTGTTTAGTGATACGTTTCCTCTTCTATATGGTTTCACTGTTTGTATTTAAGCTAAAGGAATATACCAAGAAATAAATTTCCCTTTGAAACCTGTGTGGTCTCATATTTTTAGTACTTAGAATAATGTTGATTATTCAGTTCTTCAGTGGTACAAGTCAGGGATGGAGACCTGGCAGTCTTGGGTTCTTTTTCAGCTCTGTGCTCAGAGGTTGGGTAGGACCTTGATTTGGTTTAAATTATTTAGTAATCTGATACCTTCAGCAGCCTCCTGTTTCTCATGAACTTGAAGCTGCTTCTGCCTGTGAAGTTAAGTATTTTGACAAGTGTTTTGCTTTGTTTTTTTTTTCTTATTCAGTGACTCTCTGAACCTGTGAAATGGCAGTGATGGGAATTACATGCCAAGGAGCTCCTGATCCAGCCGTCAAGCACAAGAAGGAGCTCACAGCTACCAAGGGGCTGAATGAGACAGTTAGTGAAAAGCAGAGCAGTGTTTGCAAAGTAGAAGATTCAAAGAAGGTCATCTTTCACAGTCAGTGGAAAATCCTGAATGATGTAATCACCAAAGGAACAGCAAAAGAAGAAACAGAAGGAGGCTGTGCATCAATTTCTATTATTGCCCAAGCAGAATGTAAGTAGCAGAGCAGTCTGCTCTTCATTGAGAAAAAGGAATGTGTAACGCGCTATGAGATTTCACTCACTTTGCACTCCTGGAGAGCTGAGCTGAAATCTATTTGTAATCCCAAGTGGGGTGGAGTTAGTGACACATCCCAGTCTCTATTTAGGAAGCTCATGAAATCTCCTAATAATGTGTCAGCATCCACTGAATAAAGCATAAATAACAGAACAGCATGTGGCCATTGCACTTAGCTGCTTTGACTATAAATCTGTGTCCTGCTGGGTCATCTGTTCTTGGCTGACTTCTGAAAGATGTTTTAAAAGAGGGGGGGAAAAGAGGAAAAAAACCAAAACAAAATAAAGCTGTCAGGTGGGAAAGAGCTGGGGGATCAGGAGATAGCAGTGCTGGGAAGCTGTCTAATGCTGGGGGAGGAAGAATGTAGTGTGGATGATGTGGCACAACTGTGTGGTGATTTGTCTGGATCACTGCTTGGTTTAGCAAGTTGGTAGAGTTGTTTCTCAGTCCAGTTGTTACCAGGATAGACTTTGCCTGATATTGAAGACATGTGATGATCCTGTTTTCTTTCACACAGGTGAAAACAGTCAGGAGTTCAGCCCCACTTTATCAGAGAGATCCTTTATTGCTCATAGTAAGCGTTACAGGTGAGAGACCCCTTAACATGAATACCCACCTTCACTGTTATGTGTGCTGACTTGTTCCAAATCACCCTGGCTCTGTGTGCTTGCGATAACTTTTCCAAAAGCACTCCTGTTTGAATTAGCTTTTCTGTCTGAGGTTCGGGAAGAGTGTGTCTCTCCCCAAACATCTTCCTCAAAACCTTTTTGTGTTAGAAGAAAATAGAAGTTTAAGCACAAACCACTCAAAACACCTTGCATTGTCTTATTGTCAATGCCTGCTGATTGTCTTCTGCCTCTATTCCTGGGTTGTCTAATTTGTTTTGGAATGACTGAGTCATTTTTTGAGGTTCATGAGCTTGAGGTAGAAGGATCCAAGGGAAAGTTTTCAGTCTTTTTTAACTGAACTGTCCTGATGCTTTTGAAACCATGTTACACCATCCCCTTTGAAAAGCTGTGGGAAACTTAGGCTGCTGTTAGTAGTCCTGAGAAAAAAGAACTACTTTGTTTCTGGGGAGGTTAAACAAAAGGGGATGAGAGAAGAACCTTTACTTAATGAGAGCATCAGCAACAGAAATAGAGTTGTGAAGAGAAGCTGAAAGTGGCAAAGGGGGAGTAACAGTTGCAATTGAAAATGGAGGCCTGGGACTTGCTTTTCTGAAGTCATCTGGGAGTGAGCCACTTTTCCTTCATGAAGAATATGTGCCCTACTGGGGCACATACTGGAGCTTTATTAAGCACTGGAGCTTTATTAAGCAGCTCCAGTGCTCTCTGAAGTGGGTGTCTGGGATATAGACTTAGGTGCCGCCTGTTTTCTGGCGGCTTTCAGACGCTGAATCTGGCCTTGGGTGGCATATGGTTTGACGTTGCCCACTGACTTTGACATTGTCCCATGAACCAACCGAAGAAATGCAGAGTGAACCATTTCTTGAGGGCTTTATGTAGAATGCACACCAGCTAATTGTTCAGGTTCAAGGCAATGTGGTAATGCCATCACCTAGAACGCTACTTATTGGATCTTTTAGCACTCAGTGGTGCACTGAAACAGCAGGAAAAGGTGGAGAGAGCAATGCTGGCTGTGAACTGCATTGCTCTTCAGTAAAGGCAGATGATATACTGCATGGATCAACAGAACAATTGTGATTTCTTCATTTGAAGATCAAATATCCTGTTTTCTCTTACAACTTGATTAAAAAAAATCTAACTACTATGATTGGTATTGAATAACTGCACGCAAATGTTCCTCTGAGAGTTGCAGCTATCTGTACAGACCCCCAGTTGGTGTGCTGGCCAGTGCTGTTTTGTATATATATGCATTCCTAGAAATCGTATTGATTGAGCTCTACATGCCAGAACACTTTGGCTTTTTGAAGCTATTTTATTTGAGTGTGCTTAGTCATCCCTTTTCTTTGGTGCAAAGTCTATTTTTCTTTCAAATAGAGCAGACGTTTATATTATGAGCACTTTTATGAATTTTAACAATTTTTTTAAATAGATTGCATTTATACATAATCTCTGTGTTCACTATAAATCATAGACACAAACTGTCTCAAAGCAACCTGGAGACATCCAGTACTTTTTCCCTCTACTTTGCCATCTAGTCCTGCTGTTCCTTGCAGAATTTGCAAATACTGGGAGACTTAATGCTTTGCTTCCCCCACGCACCCCCCACATTTCTTTCTCACAATGCCAGATATACTACTGTGCCTTGATATTGAAGTTACAAATGCTACATATTAGAAAGCAAGAAGTTATGTTATCATTCTCTATTCTTTAAATCTCAGAAGGCAGAATTGCTTATTCTCATTCTTGTTCTGCTGGTCATAATTGTTAACTGGAGGTGTGCTTTCACCGTCAGATCTAAGAGACTTCATGCATTTTGGTTTCCAATAGCCGGTCAGACAGCCTCGATCAAATCCCTAACAATGTGGCCCATGCAACGGAGGGGAAGATGGCGCCTACCTGTTGGAGAGGGAGGCATCGTGGTAAGACGAAAAAGAAACGTCACAAGAAAAGATCCAAGCTGAAAATACAAACAGTGGCTGCTGGCAGGCGAGGTCCCAGAACTCCAGAACAGGAGAGCTGCACTCCAATTCCCGTCCAGGTGAGAATCCGTAAACCTTCCTTGGTTTAGGAGTCCTGCAAACTCCTAACAATTCTTGGTTGAATTTTGGGTGGCTATATTGAGGTTCCTGATCAGCTGTTTTGTTTTGTTTTATTTTCTAGGAGGATGAATTGCATCAAAATACTCTTTACAGAAACAATTTTTGGGTTTCAGAACTTAACAAGGACTTGGTCTATGATCCACTGCCATTTGAGAAACCTGAGAAAGTTCTGTCCACGGGCAAACTCCATTCACCAAGAAGCCAATACAAAACAGAACTGCACAAGTTGATAAGCCCTATTCAGTGCCTTAATCATGTTTGGAAACGGCACTATCAGAGGGACAGTGTTCCACAGCCTGAAACTCTCCATCCTTTTCCTTACAACATAATACCCCCTCATTTCCCACATCTGGACAGTCCGCTCCATGCCATGAAACGTAATGCTCTGGAGACATACTTCCATGGTGATCTCAACTATCAAGACAGTGAGCATCACTTACCTGGCCTGAACTTAGAATATAGTTTCCCCAAATGTGTCAACCAGTCCATGAAAACCAGTTTGGACAAGATTTCTGTGGAAGAATACTTGGTAGATGCCTTGAAGGGGAGCGTGAGTCTCGGTGAACCACAAAATTTAGCCAGCCTAGCCAAGACGTGGAGAGGAGGTGGTCTGGACCCAAAGGAACAATTTCATGAAGCAGATGAAAATGAAGGCGTGCTACTTAATGAGGTGATCTTCTGACCCTACACACTAGTGTCGTGGAAGGCAGAGTTTCTCCTGGGCTTCAGAAGAGAGAGAATCTGCATCCATGTGCTAGCTTCTGTAACAAGGCTGCATTTTCTGAATGGTTGAAATATGGGTGAAGACTGCCAGTTAAAGATGCGGTTTTGTTTTTTGAAGGATATGAAGCCCTGTCTTAGAGTGGTGGCTCTAACTTGTTCACTCATTCACAAAATATGCATGCTTGTCTATGAGAAGTGTTTCTGTGCTTAGTCAGTCTTCAAACATGTCTTCTCTGTTTGTCTGTGAAAGAACCCAGTCCATTCATGTGAACAGGCTCCAATATTTTATTGGCTATAGATAACCTACACGGTGACACAGACAGAAACCAGGGACATGTAGATCGTGAAGGTGCAAAAAGCATGTCTGCTGCCTCTGGTAGGAACCCAGCAACTCGCCCGTTGTCCCTTGCCAAATGCAGGGCTTGGGCATAGCAGATGCATGTAAATGTTAGAGGCATGATTCATTTCTTCTGAATTCAGTTCTCTCTTGCCACCTTAAACTCCTCTTAGAGTACTCTTCACTGGAATCAGTGTGACCCTGTCAGTATTGTCGGTGGCGTTCAGGGTGTCACTTACCTGCCTGAACATGTTTACACTGGGACCTAAGGCACAATCTCAGTCTACTGACTATAAAAAAGGTTTAGCTCACACATAGACGTCTACATTTAGTCATGTGAATCTTGTTTTGTTTGTAGGATTTAGCTTCGTAGTTATGTCCTGCACATGAAGGGAATAGTTTGGAGCTCCAAAGCTATCCAAATACTGGTGGCCTTCCTTTACAACAATGGGGTGCACTCATTTAGATCAAACAGAGCCCACAGAAATCAAGTAGGTCCTCCCGTATCGTTTCATCTCAAGCCTGTGACAGAAGTAATTTTGTACAGGGATTTTGAGAGGTGCGGTGGTATCTATCATTGTGCTTTTTCTGAAAATGTTGGTCTCTGTCTGTGGAGCTCAACAATTAAGTGTTTCTTTCCTTGCTTCATCTTGTTTTCTGATTTTAACTTCCAGAAACTAAAGCCAGTGGATTATGAGTACCGAGAAGAGGTTCATTGGACCAAGTGTCATGGTTCTTTGGGCATTGGCTCTTTTGGAGAAGTATACAAAGTAGAGGACAAACAGACGGGATTTCAGTGTGCTGCCAAAAAGGTAATTATGTGTGAGAAAGGGGGGGGGGGGGGGGGGGGCAGTCCTGACACAAGAAGGCGTACGGAGAAAAAGTCTTCTCCTTCCAGCTACCAGTAGGTACCTTACTGTACAGTCACAGTGAAATGCTGCTGTGGTTATGTCCAAGGGAAAACTTCAAGGTGATGGCATGGAGAGAAGAAGCAGACAGACAACCTGTATGTGCACAGGGCGTCAAGCTTAGCAGCCAGAAATAGGTTCATTTGGCCTTCAAAGCGTGCTAGAAGGGATCTTGATTTTTGTGCTGAGACAGGCCGAAAGAGTAGAGATTTCAGAAAGATTGTGTGTCCCTAGTGACTGCGGGGGAGAAGCAGCTGTGTGAGTTGTCTGCTTATCTAACTATTCTCATGTTAAAACACGTCTAGTGTACATGGTGACATGGCATGTGTTTGTTGAAAAAGGAATAAAGTAGGAAAAAAATAAGGCAGTCAGGAAGCACTCAAAACGGAGAGAGCTTTTGTCTGTTCAGTGAGTGTCATATGCAATACTGGCGCATTGTAATGAGGTGATTCTGTTACAGGTGCGGCAAAGGATATGTGTTTTTCCAGAAGTTGGCATAATCCATTGTACACCAAGATATGCCCTTGTCATACCATGTATGAAGTGTGTGGAATATAACTTGAATCAGGGTATTGATTTGTAGGCAGCCGTGGGGGGGCCTCAGAGGTGAAGGTAGAGTGATAATGCAAGTAGATGATGAGAATGTAAACTATTTTGTTTGAACTTAACACTTGAATAGTTTAATCACCTCTGTGAACTGATGTTTCTCACGTTACTCCAATAGAAAACTTCAAAAAGTGCGTGGGAAGCATTTGTCTTGAGTACAAAAATAATATTATATGCAAAAAGAATTGGAACTTGCGTTTTTCAATTTAAAACGTTTGCTTTTTCTTGTTTACATTGGTCTCAACTTGATTCATTGCCTGTGGAAAGATTTAAGTGGCAAGACTAAGCCAGCTTGTTCAGTTTTTTAGCCATTTCATTTGTCAGCTGTATAGAGGCAAACATATTTAAAGCATGTAGAAAATTATTTCCTATTCTGCGTCCTCACATTTTAGATGTGGAATTCTGTGGCAACATGACCAGCTTGTTTTCTGACAGTATGTAACTACTTAAATTTATTATCCATTTTGCAAATAGACAGTCTTAGGAGAAATAGTTGTTACTAGTGGGGTATGTTTTCATGCAGGAGGAGTGGTTGTGCTGAAAAGGAAGACATGAGAGTAGGAGAAGCTGAAGTCTTTCAAAATGTCAATTTTTTTTTTTCCCTAATTACTGGAGCATTTCAAAGGATAGTTCTGTAGATCAGAAATACATCTTGTCAGACCAAACTCTTAAACCAGTGAGTTCTAATGTGCAAGTTGAACACTTAACTATGATGTGTTTCGTTTTACATCAGTAACCGTCTTCAATTACTGCTGTCTGCCTGAGTTAGAAGGGGACTACCTGACCTTCTTTCACCATACTTGGTGTTGTAAGCACCTGCTCTCCAAATTTTTGAGATTAAAGAAAACTAGCTATAGCTGGACTGCTGACAGTGAAGAAACATGATACATCCTTTTCCCACTAGAATCTTAATGACTCATGTTTTCCTTCTGGTCTTTAGCAAATTCTTGTTTTATTTTGTTTGGCTGAACTTAGTGAATAGAGTTTTTCTTTAACCATTTTTCTGTGCAGGCTGAGTACCACCTAAAAAGGTGATAGTGTAGATCGCTGCTTGTGGCCATATTTCATATTCCCTCCTTTTTTGGGGGAGTTTTATTTTTGCCAAGTACTGCACCATCCTTAATTTTTTTCCCTTTTTCATGAAAGCAGAATGCTTAAGTTGTCAGTATTATCTTTTTAACTGAGACAGAAATTACCTTCCTCCTGAAGATTACCAGTACTCAGCTATAAGCTGGAGGTATTGCAACCTGGCATCTTTTTTGATAAATCTTCACTTTACTCGGACACTGAGGATGTAGGGACTCTCATCCTTGTTCATGAATCGTTCTGAGTGTTCCCACTTATTGCTGTACCCACTGATTTTTGTTAACAAAGGTCATCCTTGTGCCTCTGCTGTTAAACAGTGTAGGACACTCTGACCCGAGCACCAGAGAGGGACGATTCTGTCAGGGTTCGTCATAAAATTTGTTCAGTGCTTCTTCTTTGTTTCTCTAGGTACAAGTTGAACACTTCCGTGCAGAGGAGTTAACGACATGTGCTGCGATAACAAGTCCTAAAGTTGTCCCCTTGTACGGAGCTGTGAAGGAAGGACCTTGGGTGACCATCTTCATGAAGCTGATGGAGGGTGAGAAAGGAACAACAATGGAAGCACCATTGTAACTGTTGAATGCGGTGGACATTGATCTCCTCTTCCTCCTGCCCCAATTTTAAATCTGTTAATTCTTTGATGTATCCAGAGTGTTCCTAGCGTTAATTCCTGAGTGGGTTGGGATAGGTATGTGTAACCCCTGCTGGTGTGTAGCAATGGTCTTTCTGTGGGGGGAATAATTTCCAGTCCTGCCTCACTTGAGTTCAAGATGTGAAAATTCTCATTAAGACACACAGCTGATGCTGGTTTTTGCGTTCATGTTTATTTGCACGGCACCATGTAAAGCATATTGGCTGCAACAGGGGATACTGTATAAGCAAACCTAGATGCTTCTGTTGCCTGATGCTCTTTTTCTAGCCAGGACCATGGAAAACACAGCTTGTGAAGAATTGGCTGGTGATCAGTAGCACCTAGAAATGTCTGATCTCATCACAGAGTAGTTGCTTTTAATATAAAGCAACACCGTTAAACTGACACTAAGCAAAAGGCTTCATGAAAGAGGCCAGTTTCTGTGGGCAGTAAGAACTCTGGGAATAAACAGAAGGAACAGACCCATGTGTGGAAGATAAGGGCTGTCAGACCTGGCAGTTCTCATTTCTTCGTCAGAAACAACGAGAAACGCTGATGATGCTGGGAAGAATTTAAAGATAAGCTAACATGGGCTCTCTGGGTTCCTTTCTAGGTGGCTCACTAGGTCAGCTAATTAAACAGAGTGGCTGCCTGCCAGAGGACAGAGCCCTCAGTTATTTGGGCCAGGCATTAGAGGGCTTGGAGTATCTTCACGCTCAAAACATTCTCCATGGAGATGTAAAAGGTAGGATGGTACTAAAGGTACCTTGTTCTTCCCTTTTTCTTACAAGAGGCAAACTGCTTGGAGATTAAGTTCCTGAGTGGCAAAAGGTTAGTTACTAGATTTTCAGCTCTACATTTGAGATTAGAGCTTAACTTGGTTCTAAACAGCTGGGCATATCATATTTGTCACCTCTTTCTTTCTGTCATCCGATGGGTCTGACAGGCTGTTTGCCCAGGCTGCCCCACCACTGGGGCAGAGGAATCTCCAGGGCAGATAATTGGTAGCTTATAAGTAGAAATAACTATAGTTGTGTACTTGCTTAAGCCAATGACACTCCATAGGAGTAATAGACCTTGGTTTGGACTCGGAAGACTGTAGTTCTGTGGGCTTTTGACTTTTTTTTTTCTATCTCAGTGACCACAATACAAAGAAGACTGACTAATTAAAAACTTCTCATTGACAGCGGAAAATGTGCTCTTGTCTGATGATGGAAGCAGGGCTCTTCTGTGTGACTTTGGTCACTCTGCTCACCTTCATCCAGATGGCCTGGGAAAGTGCTTGGTCACAGGTAAGGATTTTCTGCTGCGATTCTAAAGAATTGCCCTACTGACTCATTCTTTCTTTTTGAACATTTACATATGGCTAATTTGCAAGCAACTGTATTTTCCAGACTTAACGTTGCTCATAGTGTTGCATTTATTGATATTACTGTGATGTATCCCACTGACAGCTAAAATGAACTTAAGGTTGGAAGGTGTTCCTTATCTCCCAGTCTAGAAGGCTGTTGTATTTTTTGTAAGATTATGTCAGCATACTACATTCAGTGTTTTGTCCCTGCAAGAAACCACATCGAAACTTAAAAATCTAACTCTGACTTGTCATGTAACCTCACTAAACAGCTGGGGAAGAATCCTGACCTCTGCCAAAGCAAAATTCCTCGCTGACTTTTGGACAGTTAAATTTTATAGTGCTTCTTAATGCAGCTGTGGAAAGAGAAGGATATGTTTTCTAATGCTGAGCTCACCAATGGAGCCAATGTTTTGCCTCCCAAATTTGCTGGGAAGGGGAGCTTAACACCTATTCTGTGTATAAGGGATGAGACTGATACGGAGACGTAGCCTTTGAACAGCTTATAAGAGCACACAATGCTGCTTTTTGGGTTAAGGTGACTTGTTTCTCACTTTAACTGAAAAGACAAGGAGGCTTCCCAGCAGTTGCACTGAAGCAATTGTCTAGTTTACATGCAGTGAGTTTTCATTTGAATGGTTTTAGGGAACTATGTGCCTGGCACGGAAACTCATATGGCTCCAGAGGTGGTCATGGGAAAGCGCTGTGACTCCAAAGTGGATGTCTGGAGCAGTTGCTGTATGATGCTGCACATGCTTAATGGGTGCCACCCTTGGACCCAGTACTACAATCACCCACTCTGTCTAAAGGTAAGTGAACCAGCGTATCTCCAGTAAATGGTACGTAAGCCTGCAAAATCTCATTATACCTAGCTAGAGAGCAGTCATTTCAGGAAAGCTGGCTGAGAGCCAGCTGGGCATTTACGATGATGCCAGCCTTGCTTTGGAAGCTGATCATTTCTTACGCCTCTTAGACTGCTGTGTATTACATGTGCTAGGGCTGTTTCTTTCGTATCCTGCTCATGACTTGGGTGTGACTTTTTAGCCATTCAGCTGTAATAAAATTACTGCTCAGGTCTCTCATTTAATGCTGTAATTTCAGTTGGAAATGCTCTCAGGGTGGGAAGAACCTTTCTGAAATCAAGTGAAGCCTCTCTGGTCTAACCTCTTTCACTTCCTGTTTGTTACACAGATAGCTAAAGAGCCACCTCCTCTGAGGGAAATTCCACCTTCCTGCAACCCTCTCACTGCTGAGATTATTAAAATGGGTCTGGAGAAAGAGCCTGTTCAGAGAGCATCTGCGTCTGAACTGAAAACTAAGACCAGTGTCGCACTTGAAGAAGGTAGAAATGTCCTGTATTTAAAGCTTCTTATCCACACTGGTAAAGTGGCCAGTCGCTACTTATGTCAGAGTGGCCCTATGGGAAATATCAGTATGTTTTACTGTTCAGTATATCATTTGCACAGGCTTCAGCATTGATGTATATTTTTGGGCTGATAGCTGTTGCCCACAGCCAGGCGTTTCTCGCCCAAATAAATTAAAATTTCCTGTGTGCTGTCACATGCTCTTTCTTCCTTCTCTGCTTGAAGCAGACTATGTTGTGCTTTATGTGGGTTTATTAAGGTGTGTGCTGTGGCTGGGCTCATATTAAGCTGAAGTATCAACTGCATCTCGTGAGCTAGAGCCTGGTATGCAGCAAAGCTGAAAGCAGAGGTTTATTGCATCCTGAACTGTAACTCATACTTGTGGTCCAGTCTTGCCTCTAAGACTATCCATAATTTATTTCAACTTAATCCTGCTGAAAGGTTCTGTAATGGAGCAAGAATTTGTAGAGGTGATCTGGTTTTGTCTTTTTGAAGAAGCTGGGCATTTTACAGCAAGATACAGTTCAGAAACTCTTATTGTGAAGGAAAACTTTTACCTCTTTTTTTTTTTTCTTTATTTGATAATGTTTGTATGCTTTTTGTTTTTATAGTGGGAGGTGTGACAAGCCCCTGGAAAGGTGAATACAGAGAGCCTAGACATTTATCTTTGAACAAAGAAAACAATCCACAGACATTCCTGTCCCCCACAGTGAGCCCAGTTTCTGAGGCTGGTTCTGACCCAAAACTGGCAGTCAAAGTTTCTTGTGTGAGCCCAGTCCTACCACCACCATCTCTGGAGCAAACAGATGAGGTCGAGGGAACCCCTTGGAACGTGTGCAAGGAATCATCTGAGACCTGGGATCCTCCACCTCTCTCCTCGACTCCTCTCCCCCTGAAGAGCTGCAGCCATGTGGAGAGAGCAACAACCATTTCAGAACAAGAGCTTCAGCAGCTGGAAATAGGTAAGCGATGTGCTATGTAGGGAATTCAGCTTTTTGCTTGCGAGCATGATAAAAATACAGCTGCTTTCTTTTGGCTTCTTGACAGTTATTTCTGGTTTTTGAGCTTGGATGTCATTTTGTTCATAGTTCCTCTCTCGTTACACAGATTGCTCAGCCTTCCTTGAAATTACCAAAACTAGTAGTTCTTAACCAATTAAATATGCCACAAAGGTAGTGGTCAGGATTTCCTTCCACTCTCTGAACAGTGGAGCGAACTTCTGTGAGAGGTGCAGGAACCTCTCAGAAAACAGCCAGTTTCAGACTTGTGTGTATGTGCACCATATAAATAGTGTCCGCAGTTCCAACTGCATCTGAAATTTTAGGTTTTCAAACATAATTCTTTTGATAAAGGGATAAGCCTATTGGATGGGAGATGTCAAACGAAGCAGTATAGTTAAAAATCAGTCTGCAACTGTTTTGTTCTGGGCATTGGAAAACCTATAGCCACCAGCCAATGAATTTGATTACCAGCAGCAATCCAGAATTTGAAAACCAGCAGTAAGTTCAGTGTGAAAATCAGTGAAGTAATAGTCTAGTTCCATTGCCCCAGTACAACTCAACCTTTCACTTTTTTATCCCATATTTTCTAGTCTTTGTAAATGAATTGAAAACTTCAAAGCTAGGAAAAAAGTGTCTTGAAATGTGACTGTTGTCACGGAACTGAGGAATGGCATTTTAGGGGTTGCTGAGGGTCAGCTTTCTTCTCAAATGGCTTTGGATCTTCAGCAGCCTTGTAAGGTCTGGATACTATCAGTGCAAGTTACTGCAAGAGTTGAGTACGTAAGTTTGACCTTTCCCTGGGTATAATGTGGATGGATCTAGAGTGAAGGCTGATAGGTGACATAATAGGCAAGAACTGGGAAATTCTGGGTGCTAGTCCCGTCTCTGGCATTTTGCATGTCATTGCACAATTCATCTGTCCTTTCTGGCTCAGTTTCCCTATTTTCACAGTGGTGGCTGTAGCTGCTACTTAGCAGAGGAATTGTGTGTTGTGTGTTTTGCGGACACTAATATCAATGTTCATTAGATAATGCTGAAGAAGCTTTGGGTATTAATTGCAGTAACTGTGATTAGAGCAGGGAGGCGTGAAAGGAAACACTGGAAACGTCTTCCTTCTCTTTCCTTTTGCTTGCAGAACTGTTTTTGAACAGCCTTTCACAGCCTTACTCGCTGGAAGAGCAAGAACAAATGCTTTCATGTCTCAGCATCGACAGCCCGTTCGTGTCAGATGCTAGTGAGAAGGTGGGTATAAATGGATGCTAGCCGTGTTATTGTGGGTGGGGGGGGTGGCAGGGTAACCACCTCTGGGAAACTGGAAGCTGTGACCAATGGACACCTGGAGTTTCTCCCGTTTGTTGCTGCTTTTTGACACACGGTTTGCTGGAGAGTACCTTGGGAAGAAATCTTTATTCTTGGACAGTGGGGTATTTAGGATTGTAGTGGTTCTTCAGTTTACTGTCCAGCATGGATCCCTTTCCTCCAGTTGCTCTCCTGTGCTGTGTACTCACAGTAAGCATCAAGTGTGTGGATATGGAAAATCTCAGCGGCCTTGACCCTCTCTGTGCAGAAGAAAGGAACTGCAGAAGCAGTGATGAGCGTAGGAGCTGTACCAAGTTGGACCAAATGGCTGTGGTCTTCTTCCTGGCAATGGCCACTAAAGGGATGTTTAGGGAAAGACCAGAAGAATAGGGCAGAAGAACAGAGATCCTGCTCTTGGATATTCATTCCCAGCCTATGGATCTGTTCTCCATGAACTTCTTTTAACCCATTCATACTAATGACTTACGTAGTCCAAGTTACTTAAATACTAAGTTTAATTAATTTTGTTTGCTCTATCTCTGGTGTTCATAAGCTAGGGAATACCAGTGAGAAACACTGAATAAGCCTTGTTGAACCAGGGAAGGACGTAAGCCCTTCAATCATTGTTTTCAAAGACATAGAGTCCAAAATTGTGTAGCCTGCCATCTACAGGAGTCATTTCTGACTGTGAGCATCTTTTGTTTCCTATTTCTGTTCCTCTTCTCAGCCTTTGAATGCTTTTTGAGGAGGATCGAGCAGAGTTCTGTACAGTAGTTCAGCTGTTGACACAGCATGGTGTGCAGCGTGGGATGTGACTCTGCTTTTTTTTCCCCCCCTAGTATCTAACCCTAACATTTAATTTGATTTTTGACTGGTACTTGCCACTATGCTGATGTTGTCAGATTGACCTTCTATGACTCTAAGACAGTGTAGACTTTTCCAAGCAGTACAACAAGGTAGGGTCTGTAGTTGTTTATGTACAGTTAACTGTTTTTCCTGGGTGTTACTTGTCACTTACCGACATTAGAATTTTATCTCAATAAAGATTCTCCTGTCACTAAGTATGATAAACCCCTTTTTTTCCTCATCCAGCTCTTCAGCTGATTATTGATTTGACTATTGATAATAACTTACTATGTCTGCAAATTGTTGCATTGCTATTCCCCTTTTCTAGGTGGCAGGTGAATGTTGAATAACTCAAGGCCCAGCCTAGATCCCTGTGGATTAATACTTTTTTTGTCCTGAGAAGAAATGTTTATCTCATGCAAGCTCATTTTCTTTAGGAGCCTTTGACACACTTGTGCTTGCTTCTGCAGAACTCCATGAAGGCTTCTCATAGCTTGAGGGACACTATGAGCTCTGGGATTCATTCCTGGAACAGCCAGACAGATGGACAGAGCTTCAGTTGGAACAACCTGCTGAACCGCAGTCGGCACACAGACACTCCCAGCTATTTCAACGGTGAGCCTGAATTTCTAAAGCTTGGATAGATGGTCAGGTATGATTTTTCTCAGTATCTAGAGGGTCTGGGATATGGAGTCTCGGAGTTCTTCTTATCCTTCAGTTACTGTGTCAGCACAGACCCTCCTAAAAGCATACGGGTTGTCAAGAGGCCAAGTCTGCCCCAGCCATAGATGGGTGGAAGGCACTCAACTCTGTGCAGCCAAGTAAAAGCCAGAGAAGTTCTTGAATGCACAGAGTCTGGTTCATCTTTGTATGCCTTCCCTTGTGCAACTGCCATGTGCAAGAATATATGCTTTATAACCATAAATGTCTACAAAGTAATTTTGAGGGCATGTTGTGCAAATCAATGCATCTCTTCAGCTGCTTTCTTGCTAAATCCAGCTCTGCTCTGTGAGTCATTGTTGTCTTCAGCAAGCCTCCATGCTCAGCAAAAGACCTACAGAAATTAAATGCTTAATGACAAAACCGAGTTCTTCTGATGTATGTGCCTTGCTAGTCAATGTTTCTGTGTTGGACTGTGAAATCATTATGCCTACAGCAGAAGTTAATGACTTCTCTTGCGCATTTCAGGAGTGAAAATCCAGATCCAGTTGCTAAGTGGAGAAAATTTACACATCAGGGATTTCCACAGGACAAAGGTGGGAGACATTGCCACTGGGATAAGCAGCCAGGTGAGACACAAAGCTGGGAGTTAAGTACAGCATTCTGACTGAGGAGCAATTTCTTCCATAGTGCAGCCTCATAATGCCTTAAAACCAGTGACCCAGAAGTCCATTCAAGGATCCTAATGACACGTTTAGTAATATAACTTCAGTGCTGCTGCTGTAAGTGTGATACCAGAAGATGTTTTCTGAATCATAAGCCATTGCTAATTGTCATAGGGACCATAGGGATCTCCATCTTAGAAAGTACCTGTGCTGCAGCATAAAAATTCTTCTCCTCAACTATAAAGATAAATTCTTTCCTCTGTCCCTAAAGAAGAACCACTATATGACTTTTTCATCAAGAGCAGTAATATCAGCTAAAGGAAATGGGCTGTGTTTGGCTGTGATGCTTCTAACTTGTTAGGTTGGAGGATATTGGCAGACTCCAGTGAACCTCACTGTGGGCCTCTTTGGCAGTCCCTGAAAGAAACTCCTGAGTGTTTGTGGGACTGTGACTCATCTGAGTGTAAAATGTGGTGATCATCTCTAAACAAAGAGGTTGCAGAAGTCCAGAAAATGTTTTAGTGGTGTTGGTTATCTTTGGCATACTTTGTTCTCTTGGACGTAACACTAGCCTGCGGAGGAATTCACAGTGCCCAAACATAGGCAGTCCAGGAACCACCAGCAATGGTCAAAAACTCGGGTGAGGCAATTCGGCAGCCGGGTGAATGCTACCTAGTTCAGTTTCTGAGATACTTTCTTACAAGAGAAGGTTAGGGTGTTCCTGCCAAGCACAAGCCTCTCTCCAGGAGCTTTTCTTGGGTTGGGAAGCTATTTGCTAGGTTTGATAGAGGGATATTATGTTCTGAAAGAGACTTGAAGTGCCACTCAGATCTGTTTGTTCTCCTTCACAGATACCAGTCCCTGCTTTCAGTCTGGTTACTAAAGAAGGCCAACCAGTTCACTACGACATGGAGGTCCCCGACTCTGGTATTGAGCTGCAGTGCACCCTTGCCCCTGACTGCAGCGTCAGCTGGACATGGCGAGTCAAACACGGTCAACTGGAGAACAGGCCATGAAGCCGTTCCTGTTTTGGAGGTTTTTACCTTGTTGCAAGAAGGAATTGCAAAAGCTTCCAACCACCCCTGCCATGGAGCACCAAGTGCAGTTGCTGGTGTTTTGTGCTGAAGTAGGATAGCGGTTCAGCAGCTCGCTGCTCTCGGGCCTCACTTCTGTTGTCTGTTCTGATCCAGTTCCAAGACATGTCCTGAGCTTAGATGTTCCCCAGAACAGTGGGAATTACTTGTTTTGGGTGTGAGTGTTAGGTTGAGCTTGAGAATGGTGGGTGGAAATTCCTGCTTTTCAGAGGAATGCGATTGTGCTTTTCAGGAGAATAGGGGGTTGGATGAGAACTACTGTTGCTCAGCCTCCGAGGTGAAGCGGGTAGTTGCTGGGCTTGCCCAAAGGAGGAGGTTGGGTATCTTCAGTGCAGCTGTGGTTGTTTGCGCCGAGGGGAGCTGGCTAACTTCCTTCTAGCTGGAGGAAAAACTTAATGTTTCTGTAGGCTTTGGGTAGCATCATCTCTACCTCAAGCCTTTTGCATGGGGAAAGTCGACAGCAGTAACTAGCTGGGTTCTTGGTTTCACCTCCCACCCTTCCCCGCAGACGCTTCCTTCTTGAATCAGAAAAGAACTTTGTTCCCAGAAAGAGCTTTACTTGCAGCTCTCATCTTCAGGTCTCCTCCCCGACTTAGGAGCTGGTGCTCTCTCTCTGATATTGCTGCCAACGTTGTCTGGCAGGTAGGACAGGAGGAGGGTATTCCCTGGTGGGCAGGGTGAAGGGGTTGTGTTCCTCCATCCTGTTTCCACCGCTGACTCTGGACTTCATGTGAACTGTCCCGTCCAGGCAGCTCCCCCTGGAGGGGGAAGGACCGGCGGCTCAGTCAGCTCAGACAAGGTCTGAATTTTGCTGCAGTGTTTATAAAATCTCACTCCCAGCTATCAATCCAGCCGGCCGCTCGGCCCCTCCGCTGGAGATCAGTGCTCCAGTTCTGCGTGGTGTGTTAGCTCAGACTGTCTTCACCAGCACTTACAGATTGGCACGAGGATTCGTACTGCTCCCCTTATGTCAAAATGTGTTAAAGGAGTGGGATGGGCAGCTGGGCCCTAATGCCTTAAGCTTTGAGCTTTTTTTTACTGATTTGTGAATTGTTTGGAGTATACTGAAACTGCGTGGGTCAAATTCAGACGGGCAGGTGTTGTCAGCCCTTCTATAACCCAGAACAAAACCAGAGGGAAGTGTAAGCTATGAGTGTACTTGTTCAGGACTGCTCGAAGTCCTTGCACATCTGGAAATCAGGGTCGCTTGACAACGTGCTGTGGCTCTTCCAGTGTGCTGTAACTACAGTGGCCTCTGAGCAGGGGCTATCTACATCCAGGCTGAGTAAAGAAACAGCTCCAAAAAAGCAAGGTAGGCCCTGCCAGATCTGTGCTGGTTCTGAGAGACACAATGGGGCAGGAATGTTGGCAGTTTTCTCAAGTGAAGTTCACTTAGAAAATAGCTGGGAAAAGATATGCTCTGGGCCTCCCTTTTTGAGGACCAATGCTCCTTAAGCAACTGATACTCTTTCCCTTTGGTCTCCCAGAACATCGGCTGGTTTTGATACACTAGGCAGTGACATCCCTAATCAGAAAACTAAAGTAGTGATGCAATAAAAAAGTGGAATTCTTGAAGAAAAATGAAACCTGTCACAGCTATGGATATAGTTTTTATAGCACTTTTTGTTCTAAAGCACTTAATACGTTGTCCAAAACAGATACCTAATTATATCTGAAATGCCACATTAAGAGTCTTTTTAGTAAACAATTAACACATTACGCACATCTCTTCCAGGAAGGAGTGGGGGGAGTGGGTAGGTTGGCTCGATTTCTTTTTTTTTCAGATGCCATAAACTACTAAGAATTGTAGGCTCTGGAGCAGGAGGGATCAAAATGCCTCTCCAGGGTTCCCAGGAGCTCCCAAGCACGTGTTCGGTGCAGCAACCAAACTCCCCACTCCTGGCACCCTTCCTAGGCTTCCTCTGAGGGGGGGAGGAGAAAAACCTGTTAGTTGTTTCTAAGAAGAGTCAGTTGGTGATGTGTCAATATGACACATCACTGTTGGTGATGTGTCAATACGAAAGCATGGTCTGTTCCCTTCCCAAAGGCTGCATCTCGTGGCTTGCACTGTTGTCTGCAAAATGCTTCGATGTATGGGTGTACAGTTTTGTACATTGGTGTTAGACTCAAGTTCTGCCGAGCAGCAGGGCAGGATGCAGCAGCCCTCTGTTTACAGGACTTCTGAGCTTTACACTTCATCTATAGCATTAACATTAATCTCAGGCCACCTACACGAATGGGTGAAAGGCAGTAAACCCTTGCGAACCCAGAATGTCTTTGTTGGGTAGATGGAGATGTCCATGTTCTCCTGTACTCTCACACCAGCATTAGCCAGTATCTCCATCCTGTTCCTTTTGTCCAAAACCTTCAGTCCTATTTTGCTGCCACCTCAAGTGAGAAAGTGAGGCTGCAGATTTCTACCTAACAAATCTGTTACGTGACAGCCGGCCAGACAAGCGGGCTGAGGTGTCAGCAGTCCCTGCCAGATGGGAAAGACGCTTCGGCAAATACCACAAACCACTGGTGCTTTCCTACTGTCCTGAAATGTGGTTCTGCTCTCAGGAGTATCTCCAGGGTTTTCATGTTTTTGCTACCTACCAGCTTGGGATCTCCTTGACTCTCCTCTGCTGCCAGGACAGTTTCCTCTTAATTTGGCTGGTCATTATTGCTGTAACAGGCATAAAAAGTCCAGCTTCCAGATGAAGGCTGGCTGTGCAATACTGACAGAAGAAAAAGTCAGGAAAGCTTTTTGTTATCCATGTTAAAATTTGGCTGAAACTGTGTGTAATAACATAACTAGTCTTTAGGACAGAGCTCCAGTTCAGGGTAGGGAGGACAAATAGCAGTAGGAGTGATAAACACAGATGGCTCTTGTCATGTAGCTCCTTCCTAAAGTCTGGAAAAATCACTGTTGGCAAAGCAGTGTGAAGCTGATAATCTCTTTGGGATGGGCAGTACTGGCGTGGGTGAAGACGATGGAATGACTAGCTTGTACTGAATGAATGACACTTTATAAAACTGTGATTTCTTGAAATTAATATTTTGACCTGCATTTTCACAGGGAAAAAAATAAAGCTGGAAAAAAAGATTCTTCGTTCTCATTGCTAGTGGTTTGATACGTTGTCCCAGAGAACAAGACAATGATGCTGAATAAGACGTTTTTCAAGAAGGGGAGCCTGGTCTGATTAAACTCTGCTACGTGTTACCCTAGTTTTTGGGGGATGCAGGGAGAAGTCATTTCTGGGTATGAAGAGGCAGCAATAACTTTGATGGATCTGAGCACAGGATTTGCTAAATATACTGGCATCTCTCTCTATTTCCAAGTAGATGGTCCTTTTTCCTCCTCCTGTCCCATTGCAGGCAGGGGGATTCGCTGTACTGAGAGCTGCTGAGCCTTCCCCTCGATAGTGGAGAAGTAGGTCTGGGATCCAGAGGTACCGGGTTAGGCAGGCAGAGCTCTGGAGGTTCGCCCACACCTTTCAGCAAGTGCTTCTGCCGGCTGTTGGTGCAGGAGCTGTTTGTCTCCACTTAGGTGGTGCGTTTCTGTTAAATCAGCGCAGTGGACTGGAGGTGTGCTGGTGGCATTGCCAGTGAGCGAGTGAGGTCAGGTGTCTTGAAACATAAACCCCAAATTGAAGTGGGGGGGGGCGTTGCTATCACATACCTGTGTTTGTACTGTGAACACAGAAGTCAGATCAGTTGTCCCCAGAGTGAGGTGGGTGTTTTGTCGCTAGACTTCCCTGGAAAGATACAGATAGCTTAGGGAAGCACTAGACCACCTCTTGTCTCTGAGGACAGCCCAACTGAGAAGCAGCGTAAAATAGCTTGTGTTGGGCCTTTGCCCTGGACCTTTGTGCTGGACTTAGCCTCTCCCTGAGCCGTCTGCTCCTCCACGCTGTGGATGGCAGAAGCCGTGGCCTCCTCGCCCAGGTAGCCCAGCAGAGATGGGTACGTGTCTGTGCAGGTGCCTGGGGTCTGGTAGCCTTCTCCTCAGGGACACTTGTGTGGTAAGAAGGGGGACTGCCCCTTGGAAGAGCCACAAGTCCTGGCTTTTCCCTTCTGTTGTCCTGTGGCACTCTTATTCCTCATGTTCTTACCCACTAGATCACGTCTGCCTAGAGGCTGCCAGTCCTGGAAGGAGCCGCAGGGCTGACCGGAGCCTTGAAGTTTCCCTACCGCCAGCTGCAGTCATGGGCAAGTCAGAAATACATCTTCCACTTAAAAATGTTCAAAGGAGCATGGCCACCGGTCCTGGCAGCAGTTCCTTACACAGGAGGTCACGCGTTGTCAGCAGAGCAACGAGCAGCAGCTCGCGCATCCCTCCATCCATCCCGCCCTCCCTCCCTCCATCGCAGCATCGCCCCCCCTGCAAAGCTTCACCCCTTCTCACAGACAAGTGCTTTATCCTTAGAGTCATTTTATTACCAGTTCTGCTTTAGATTAAACAGGCCTTCAGTATATAAAAATAATGTATACAAATTAGCAGTTAATGTTTTACATTTCTGGCTTAAAGGCATTTATAAGTTACACGTTCATTTCCCTTCCCTCCCCTTTGAGCCGGGATACTTTGATACTGAGCCGGTTGGCGCTTGGCATCTTAATTACAGCAGGAAGCAGTCGCTGCTCTGGCTTACAGCGAGGACTCAGCCCGGCCTAAAAGCTGGGGCTAGCGAGAATGTACACGGCAGCCACGCGTCCTCGCAGCAGGGTGAGCAGGGGCCGTTTAACGAAGTAAATGCATTAACAGGTTAATTGCGACAGTGCATGGTTCGGATTTACTCATCAGCAGCAGGGCAGGGGAGGAATCAGGTCCAGTGCTTTATTTGGAGGCTTGTGCAGCTCTCTGGCCTCTTTCTCCTGCGTGATTTCAGCCGTGACCCTGCAGCGTTTTGGGATCGTGGTGTTTGCTGCAGGGGCTGGAGGCTGCCTAGCGCCTGCTGCATGTTGCATCCTGCAACTGCCGGCTAACGGGGAGCAGCCTCGTGCTCCCCGAGGGCTGATGGTCACTGTTGCCTCTGAGAGGCTCCAGCCCCGACAGCAGAGGCGGATGTCAGGGATGCAGGAGGGCAGAGCTAGGTACCACCCAGCAGAGACTTGAGGACAGTAAATCCTTGCCCCTGCTGCTGATTGTCGTAGCTACGGAACCTCCCCTGCAGCGAGGATCAGCCCAGTGCTGCTCACCGCAGCCTTGGGATCCTGGTGAGACCCTGTACATGGGTGTCCCAGTCTCTGCTCCCATAGCACAGAGAAATTTTAAGGAAGACATATAAAATCACTGTAAAATAGCACCCCTGCCAGCTCCTGGGGTACGGGAAGTGCCCAGGGCGGGATCTTTGCAGCAGGCTCCTCGCTGGAGAGGAGGCACAGCCCGTGCCTGCTCGGCTCTGCAGCAGAGGAGAACACGGGTCTCAAAGGGCTGGGGGAGACGGGGGAGATGTGCAGGGACGGCTGCGTCCCCGGCTCACAACCCTCCTCCCCTCCTGCAGCGGGAAATCAAAGGCACCAGCAAGCTGAAGAGTGGGGCACGCCAGTGCCCAGGGCTGACCCTGAGACAGGCGTGCAATGGAGCAGCTCTGGGGTAGGGATGGAGCAGCCCCTCTCTTCCTTCCAGGACAAGTTGGGGCCCTTTCTGTGCTCCCCCCTCCCTGCCCATACCCAGGAGGGTCCCCCAGCCCTGCCAGCCTGGAGGAGAGGAGCTCAGAGGCATCGCTAAGCAAGCGCCGGGGGATCCCTGCACTGGACCCAAGGGCATGCAGGGTGGGAGCTGGCACGCTAAGCGGCTGGAGCAACTAGGAGCGGGCACTGTCCCTCCGCCCCGCGTCGTCCCGGGCTGGCAGGTTGATGTCCTGCAGTCCCATCTGCGTCGGGAGGATGGTTCTGCCCCGGTCCTGGCGGCTGCAGGGACGGCGCTGGTCACAGCGAGATGTCCGGCGTCGCCTGCAGGTTCTGCCCCGCAGCTCGTTTCTTGGCACTGCCGCGGCCCTTGTCTCCACGCCGGTAAGGGTTGTTCCGCAGATCTGCACCGGGAGAAAGTGCAGAGGCTGGCTGAGCTCCACCTGCCCACCCCAGCAAAGGCTGGGACCCAGTCACCCACCACCACCCAGGAGTCACCCTTTTGGGGTTACGAGGATGCTCGGGAGAAGCCCGGCCTGCTGCACGCAGAGACAGGCACAGCAGCTACGAACAACCAGCCTGTGGGACCCCCTCCCTCGGCTCTTTCGGTGCCCAGCACCGTACCGTGGGGCTGGGGCTGATGCCGTGGTGCCCCTGGAGTTGGCTTTCAGCATGGGGCGGAGGCCAGCCAGTCTGCCACGCAGCCAGAGGTGACGATGGGCCGAGAAACCCAGGAGGGTGGCAAAGTCTGGCAGCCCCCGCCTGTGCTGTGCCCGAGCCTGGCTGCCCCCACATTACCTACAGAGGACTCTCCTCGTTGAAGCTCATGTCGCAGAAGAGCCGGGACGAGCGCTTGCCCGTCCGGGCCGTGAAAGGAACAGTTTTCAGAGCTGAGCAGAGCAATCCAGAGAGACAGCGAGGAGGAGGAGAGAGGAGGAAGAAGCAGAAGAGGGGGAAGAGCTATGAGACAGGGCAGAGAGCGCTTGGCAGCTTTGCCGCGTGGGATGGGAAGGTGCTACAGGTGGGTTTGGTCCCCACGATGGGGCTTGGTGGCCCTCCAGCTCCAGGCTGTGACAGCCCCCTGCAGCCCCCCATCACCGAGGGTCTCCCCGCTGGCACGGAGCGCTGGGTCTGCTGCAGGGGGGATGCCCGGCTGCTCACCTGAAATAATCTCTCACCTGAAATAATATCCTCGATGGCCCCGTCTTTTCCTTCATAGATGAGCGGCTCCTTCACCATCTGCTTCTTCTTCAGCTCGGCGATCATGTCCATCTGCTGCCGCTTGGCTTTCTGGATGGGCAACTGCGGTTGGGGACAGCGCGGGGTGAACGGCGTGGCCTCCCACCGCACCCCAAAGATGCTTTCCATCTTCGACCCCCGCCCAGCTCTCCCCCACCAGGACCTGCTTTGCCCTTCCCCACCATGCAGCCCGCTCGGGGCTGGAGCGGAGCTGCCCCACCAGGACAGAGGGACATGTGGGGCACCTTCACCTCGGGCTGGTCCTCGCTGCCGGGGGGGCTGGATTCTGCCTCTTTGGCCGCGGCTTCTTGTTTCTTCCACAGCTCAATGTCCTGCTCTGCTTTCTTGGGAGAGGCGCAGGGAGGGTGTGCTGAGCCTGGGGTGTCCTGCCGCGGGACCACAGTCCTCCCTTCCTCCCCTCGGCAGCCCCCGGCTCACCCCAACCCAGCTCCAGCATCTCCGACCGCCCCAAAGGGCAGCACCGAGCCCCAGGGTCTCTCTGTCCCACGAGCCTCCAGCCTCGCGTGTGGCTTTTTCTGGTTACCCCAAAATGGGGTCAGACCCCCCCAGAAACAGGGCACCCCCCATCCCCTCCTACCTTGTAGGCTCTGATGAAGCGCAGGAACATGGGGAAGAAGGTGGTGGGGGGACTGGTCTTGGGGTTCTCCCCAAAGTACTCCACGGCTGACTCGTATGCCTCCTGTGGGCAGAGACACCCCAATAGGGGGGGCTGGGGCCAGACAGCAGCGCCCCATCACCCACCACCTCCTTCCAGCCTCTCCCACCTCGCCATCCCCCTCCGTATTCCCCCTGGCTCCCAGCTCTCCTGCTGGAGCCATGTCCCAACCAGGAGCCTCTCCCATGGGGCAGAGGTGTGAGCAGAGGGCACCCTGGGGTGTCCCCATGTAGGAATGGGGGGACCCAATCCTGCCCCACGACCCCGCGCTACCCCCAGCACCCACCTTGGCGGTTTTGCTGTCAGCCTGCAGCTTCTCCATCACCTCCAAGTTGACCTTGAGGAAGTCCTTGAGCACGGGGCTGTCGTCCTGCCGCATGAACTCCTTGCGGGTCAGCTCCATCCCCTGCTGCAGGCTCCGCACGTCCTGCAACACGCTGTCCAGGGAGACTGCGGGGAGGGCGAGCAGCACCGGGGTCAGGGCAGGCTCGGAGAGCCCCTGCGCAGGGGCTGCAGCCTGCCGCGACCCCCCCCAGCCCGGTTCCTGCGGGTGCTACCTGTGCCCGCCTTGTCGAGGAAGTGCAGCTCGGTGTGGAAGCCGGTCAGCTCAGGGTACTTCTCCATGATCACCCGCACCAGGTAATGCAGCAGCGTTTGCTTGCGGTCTGTCGACTTCATCTCCAGGAGCTGGGAGAGAGCGGCGTCAGCCCCAACCCGCATCCCACCACCCCACCTCACCCCTGCTCAGAGCAGGCTCTGGTGGCCCTCCAACCCCACGACTGGTTCCCATCTTCCTCCAACCCCACGACTGGTTCCCATCTTCCTGCGTCCCCACGACTGGTTCCCATCTTCCTCCAACCCCACGACTGGTTCCCATCTTCCTGCGTCCCCACGACTGGTTCCCATCTTCCTCCAACCCCACGACTGGTTCCCATCTTCCTGCGTCCCCACGACTGGTTCCCATCTTCCTCCAACCCCACGACTGGTTCCCATCTTCCTGCGTCCCCACGACTGGTTCCCATCTTCCTCCAACCCCACGACTGGTTCCCATCTTCCTGCGTCCCCACGACTGGTCCTTGCATCCCTCCGTCTTCCCATATCTGGTCTCTGCATCCTTCCAACCCCACGGCTAGTTCTTCTGTATCTCCATCCCTTTAGCTCCTCCCCATGCCTCTCCAACCCTATAGATGGTCTCTTCATCCCTCCATCCCCACAGCTGAATCCCGTGGCCCTCCATCCCTACAGCTGGTCCTTGCATCCTTCCATCCCCACAGCAGATTCCCATGTCCCTCCATCTCTACAGCTGGTCCCTGTGTCCCTCCATCCCTGAGGCTGGTCCCTGGGCAGTGACGGTGGCCCCGTGCACCAGCACACCGGGCAGCCCCGTGCCGACCCTACCGCGTCGAGGCTCTGCAGCCGGAAGCCGTAGGCTGCCCCGCGCTTGCTGCTGTTCATGTAGTTCCCGAAGGCCAGGACGATCTGCGGAGACACAATGGCTCGGGGACACAACCCGGCACGGATGGGGCACCCCGAAGTACAGTGCCTACATGCACCCTGGCAGCACCCTGCGTGCACCCGTCCCAGCCCGACGTCCCCCCATCAGGGCCACCACACCCCGAACTCCTCACCTCAAGGATGTTGCGCAGTTTGCTGGAGGACTTGAGGGACATGGAGGCGGCGATGATGGCGTTGAGTTGCTGTGGGTGGGAGGAGAAGCGTGTGAGTCTCGCCGCAGGATGCCACCCCCCTTGCAGCCCCCCCACCCACAGCCACCCCGTGCCCCCACCCCGACACCCACCGGCATGAGCAGCTGGGCCGTGTCATTGAAGTTGCCCAGGAAGATCATGACATTCATGCGCTCAGCCAGGCGCGGGATCTTGCTGAAGCGGATCATGAACTGGTCCTCGTCCGAGAGCTCCTCTGGCGCCTGCTGCTCCCGCTCGAACTTCCCGATGAGCATCCGCTCATACTCAGTGGGCAGGAAACGCAGCAGCAGCTCCAGAAAGTCGAGGCTCAGGGCTTGCTGGTCATACCTGCGGGTGGTGGGAAACCCCCAGCACAGTCAGACCCTGCAGCAGGTCCCTCAAACCCCCGTCACCCCTGTCTGGTTCCCATCTTCCCTCCATCCCCACAGCTGGTCCCCACATCCCTCCAGCTCTCCGTATCTGGTCCCTGCCTCCCTCCATCCCCATGACAGGTTCCCATCTTCCCTCCAACCCCATGGCTGATCCCTGCATCCCTCCATCCCCATAGCTGGTGCCATCACTCCTCCTACCGCAGCACACCCCACACCATCCCGACCCCTCGGTGTAGCTGGGCTTGCGCCCGACCTTCTCCCGTCAAGGAGGGGACACTCACGTCTCGATGGCTGTGCAGATGTCCTGGATGCTGCGGCCGCCCTTGCGGAGGGTGATAGCCAGGTTCTTGGCTCGGTTGGACTCCATGAGGGTGACCTTGCTGGGAGCCTTCTGCGTGGCCTTCACCTTGAGGGCACTGATGTCCAAGCCGGGGCCCTGCGCCTTGGTCTTGAAGTGCTCCTCAAAGTCACTCATGTCCAGCTCCTGCAGGGAGACAGGGCTGAGGGCACAGCGGGAAGGTGATGCAGGACATCTGGGACGAGGACAGGGCCAGAGGACCGGGACAAAGGGGAGAGGAGTGAGAGGATGAAGATGGAGCAAGGGGATGAGGTCAAGTTGAAGGGATGAGGATGGAGCAAGGGGACAAGGACAGGGACAGGACAAGGGGACAGGGAGGGGGTAAGGAGGGGATGAGGGGACCAGAGGATGAAGATGAGGAAGGAGACATGGACAGGATGTGAGGATGAGGATGGAGCAAGTGGACAAGGACGGGGTGACAGGAGAAGGATGGCAGATCCCATGTTGTCCCTCTCCATGGCGCCAAGGAGCTGCTCCAACCTCCAGCTCCTCCAGCAGCCATGTGACACCATGGATGGGTGCAAGGTGGGCACGGAGGCAACCTCAGCGTGGGTGCAGCATGGACTGGGGCACTGGCCCAGCTGAGCACCCCGAGCCTGGACCCCCCTGGACCCCGCCATGTCCTCACCTGCAGCACCTTCTCGTCGTTGAGCTCGGTGAAGACGGTGCCATCGATCTGGCTCGGCTTCAGTGCCACCCAGTTGAAGATGGGCATGCGAAACTTGGTCTGGATCGGCTTCTTCACCTTCACTGCAGGGTGATGGGGAGGGGGGACACGTTACAGGGTGGGGGAGTCCCAAACCCCCCCTCCGGGTGCCCCTAGCCCTTGCCTAGGGGACATCCCCACCATCCCTGGGCCACACTCACCTGAACCGCCGGCAGCGTGGGGGGCACCTGGCCCGGCTGGGAGCTCCCCACTGAGGGGTGGGGGTGGTGGAGGGGGAGGGACGGGGCCCTCCAGCCCCCCTGGGGGCGGTGGGGGTGGTGGTGGCACTTGGGCGCCCGGGAGTGGAGGGGCTGGGGGGGGGCCGGTGCCTGCAGGCAGTGGGGGTGCGGGGGGAAGCGGGGGGCCAGGCTCAGCCCCCGGCAGAGGTGGGGGGGGTGGAGGGGGCGGGGGCAGGGGGGCGGCGGCGGGTGCTGGTGGGGGAGACAGGGCAGGAGCCGGAGCCGGAGCATCTGCAATGGAAAGAAGACGTGGGTGAGATGGTGGCACAGCAGGGCATGGTGCCACCACCACGTTCCCTCTGCCACCCAGTGACTCTGCGTCCCTGGGCACATCCCTGTGCCCCTGCCTCAGTTTCTCTGCCCAGAGACACGCTGCCACCCCTCCTCTGTGCCAGTGTCCCCACTGGGAAGGGGACATCACGGGCTGCCACCATCCCCCCACACCCGTAGTACCTGTGCCGGTGCCGGTGCCAGTGGTGGTGGCGGTGGCCTCTCCGGTAACCACGGGGGCTGCTGGGGTTTCTATGACAACGGGGACAATTTCGATGGCGACGTCTCCGTCGGGCCCACGCAGGATCTGCACCAACCCCTTCTCCTCCAGCTCCGCCAGCCGCCGCTCCAGCGCCAGCCGGTAGCACTCCTGGGGCTGCGGGGCCGGCGGGCTGGGTGGCCGCGGTGGGCTCAGCTGCTCCTGCAGTGGTGACAAGCCCCGGCACATCACTGGTGTCCCACTGCACCCCTTAAACGCCGGTCCCCCCGGCACCCATCCCTTCCTCCAGCGTCGTAGCACCCATGGGTGCTCACCCGCAGCGCCTCCAGCTCCCGCCGCGCCTGGCTCAGCTGCTTCTCCAGCTCCGCTATCTTGGCCATGGAGTCGTTCTCCGCATCCTGCAGCTTCTCCGTCAACTGCGGGGGACAAGGCGACGTCGCTCAGCCCCATCCCCGTCCCTCCCTCGGGGCTTGCGTCAGCAGCTCCTGCCCACGCGCCCACGTCCCACCTGGCTGACGTGCTCCTGCAGCTCCTCCATGTGCTCCAGCACAGCCGTCTTGGTCTCCGAGTCCTCCAGCATGGCCCCCACGTCGAAGACGTTGTCCAGATAGGCTTGGATCTGCACCTGCAGCTTGTCGCTCTCGGTGAGACGGAGGCTCTGCCATGGGACAGCCGGTGGCACCGTCATGGCCGGTGGCAGCCCCCCAGCACCCACCCACCTCCGGCATCAGGGCTCAGCACCGGGGCGGTGCAGGATCACCCACCTCCAGGTAGTGGTCCAGCCCCAGGTGGGTGAACTCGTACTGCAGGAAGACGCGGAAGTTCATATTCTCCACAGAGTGCACCACGATGTTGATGAACTGCATGCAGGCCACCTGCGGGACGGGCACAGGCTCAGCGCGGCCACTGGCACGGCACGGTGGCCCGGTAGTCCTTGGGGACACAGTGCCCCGGGGATTGCGCAGTTGATCAGTTGCCCTCAGGGACATGGTGCCCCTGGGGGATGCGTGGTGGTTTCACAGCCCTGGGGACATGGGGACCTGGGGAAGGACCAGCAGCTCAGCAGCTCTTGGGGACATGATGCCCTGGGGACAGCACGGTGGCTCAGCAGCCCCTGGGGACACGATTTCCTGGGGGACAGCACGGTGGCCCAGCAGCCCTTGGGGACACAATGCCCTGGGGACAGCACGGTGGCTCAGCAGCCCTTGGGGACACGATGCCTTGGGGACAGCAGAGCACCAGCCCTGCCAGCCACTCACCATGAAGTCAATGTTGGTGTCCTCGTTTCGGAAATACTCCATCAGCTTCTCGAAGCGGTTCTTCTCTCCGCAGACCTGGGGTGGGAGCAGGGGCCTGAGGGCCAGGAGGGACACGGCCAGGGTGGGCACCCAGGGGGGTAGCGGGGCAGGAGGCACCCGCTGGTGACACTGTCCCAGCCCTGCCGGGTGCTGCCTAGCACCTGGTCCAGTTGGGACGTGGCCATGGGGACACGTGCTGGCATGGGGACATCAAGCCCAATGGCCGGAGCATCCCCAAGCAAGTCATGGGATGGGCATTTTTAGGATGGAGGATGCCCTAATGATGCAGGACTCTGCTTCACATAGGGAAACTGAGGCATGAACCCAGCCGGAGCACGGGTGTCAGCGTGGGGACCACGTGTCCCTGCTGGGGACTCACCTCCTTGAAGTTGTCGAAGGCAGCCAGGATGATGTCGTGGCCACCTCGGACCAGGCAGACGGCGGCCAGCAGCTCCAGCACCAGCGCCTTGGTCCTGCGGAGACACGGGGCACGAGGGGGTCAGGGCCATGGGGCGGGCAAGGGGACGGAGGGACAGGAGGACGGGGGACGGGTCCTACCTGGCGTTCTTGTTGTTGAGGCTCAGGGTGATCTCATTGACGCAGGCTGGGTGGTTCATTACCAGGCTGAAGCCAGACTTGGGGGGAAAAGGAGCATTAATGGGGTCATGCACCCTCCTGTCCCCACCCGAGGGATGCTCCAGGACCTTGGGACATCCCCGTGCCACGTCCCCACCAGACATGAGGTTGATTGAGGACATCTGAGCAAGGGGATGGAGAACGGGTCCCACCCCACCCAAACCCAGACCCCGAAGACAGCCCCGCAGGCTTTTGGGGAGCCCCAGGTGGGTCCCCGAGGACGCTGCCCTCTCCCACCTGGTAGTTCATGATGGCACGGAGACACATGATGCAGACATGGACGTCGTCCTTCTGGCTGACGAGGCGGGAGTTCCTCAGTGCCTTCCTGCTGTGCGAGGGGTTCAGCCTGGGCAGGCGAGAGGGCAGCTGAGCGGGGGCCGGGGGGGGCGGTCGGGGAGTGCAGCGCAAGCAGGGAGGGGGCAGCGGGAACGGGGGGACACCAGGGGACCCGGGCAGTTCCATCCCCATCAGAGAGACCCCCATGTCCATGCCCATCTACAAGCCCTTGGGCTGGTGGGGTGATGGGGGCTGGGATGGAGGTCGGGTGCCCCTCGTGCGCACGAGTGGTCTCGGAGGCTCACCGGGGCGGGTAGGAGCTGCCGGGTGACCTGGGGCTACTGTCCCCATCGCTGCCTGGGGCGCTGCAGGGGACGCTGGGGTGGACGTGGCGGAGGAGGGTGTGGATGTGCTGGTTCGAGAGGCAGCAGCTGGAGGCGCGTTAGAGCCTGCAGGACAGGAGGGAGGGAGAAACGGGGCTCCCGCGTGGCCCCTGGGACACCCCGGCTTGGGGACACGGGTGGGGGACAAGGGCTGGGACCCCCTGTGGGTGTCACATCACTCCTGACCTGTCCCTGGGGTTGGGGGAACACCCCGGCTCCTCCAGAGCTGCTGGCAGGCGGCGAGGGACCCCCGCGGTCCCCGAGGTGCCACGTTACAGCTCCCAGGGTGACCGTGGTGGGGTGTCCCCTGGGTTCCCCCCTGCCCGCTGGGGATGCCCCGCAGGCACCGTCCCCAACACTGGTGACTGGCAGCGGGGTCCTGCCGGGGTGTCCCTGTCCCACCAGCGCCCCGGCCCCATCACCTACCGTCAGCGCGTCCCCCGGCAGCGTGCAAGAGAAGAGCGGGGTTAGAAGGGGGCTGCGGGGGCGAGAGGCACCAAGCGAGAGCCACCGGCCACCGGGACCGGCTGCGGGGGCGCAGGCCCGTTCCTCTGCCCTGGTTTTAAACCAGGGAGGTGCGATTTGCTCCCCCAAAATCTCAAGCACCTCCAATTTTTGTTTATTCATGGGTTTTACCCAGAGCATCCCACAACGGTCGCGGCACCGGGCTGTGGGGGACTCATCCAGCCCAGCTCCCGGCAGGGTTTATCCCTTGTGCAACACATGGGGACATGGCTTTGTCCCCCCCCAGACCAGCACTGGGGACCCATTTTTAGGACCAGGCCTGCGTCTCCCTGCCCCTCTCTGAGCACAGCGCGGCCAGGGGTGCAGCGAGGCAGAGAGCGGGGGGACACGGCGCGGGGACAGGGGGGACATGGGAGACATGGGGGACACAGGACCACGTGTTACCTGACGGTGAGGTGCCGTGTTTTGGAGGAGCCCTGGGTGGGGGATGAGGAGTTGCTTTTGCTCAGGTCCTCCAGCGACCGGTCCAGGACCTTGCCCTTGTCGGAGCCTGGGCTGCCGTTCTCGGTGCTCTCCATGTCGTACCTGGAGGCCCATGGGGACGCAGGGACGGGTGAGATGTGGCACCCCGATACGGGCAGGCACCCCCCTGGGGTCCCCAGGGCTGGGGACGTGGGCACAGAGGTGTTGGGGATGCTCTGTTCAACCCCAGCCATGGAGCATCCTTAGCTCCATCACTCCGATGATGGGGAAGAGCATCCCCAGGGACCCCCCCAGCCCCTCCGAGTCCCAGGGGAGGGTGATCCCGGCCTTGGGGAAGGGACACCCGGTGGGGACGTACGTGACGGAGCACTGGGCGAAGGCGAGGTACTCCAGCAGCACGTCCAGCCCCTTGTTCTCCTCGTTGAGGAACTCCTGGACCCAGCTGGGGGGTGCAGGGGGTTAGTGGGCTTCGCCAGCCCTCCTCATCCTCCCTTCTCTCCCCCCCAGAACCTCAGTGGAGCCACCCCCTGGTCAGAGGTCCCCAGCGAGGGTGGGACATGCTGGCATGTCATGGTGGCACCATGAGCTGGCACCTCTCCGAGGCAGGTGGGTGCCATGGTGACCCCTGCTCCTGATGCCCGGGGGACACAGCTCGAGGGCTCCGCTGCCACCACTGCCACCGCTGGCACCGCTGCCACTACTGCCACCACGACAGACAGCCCGGCCCTGGGTGGCAGGACCACGGACTCCCACGGCTCAGCACCCACCACACCGCAAGGGGCCAGGGCACCCAGGGTGGGGACCAGGGTCCATCCTGGCACCCAGGGGGTACCAGAGAGCCAAAATGGGGTTCAGGTCTTACAGCACCCATGGCACGGCCGGCTGCTTCAGCCACCCCGTCCTCCCATCAGAGCCACCCCGTCCTCCCATCAGAGCCACCCCAGAGGGGCAGGATGAGGCCACCAGCCTCCACATCCTTCTGTCACCCCCACAGCCAGAAGCCACTGGCACACCAGTCCCTGTGCCAGCAATGCTGGGGACAGCAGCAGCAGCAGCCGGGTGACAACGAGGACACCCCCCGGTCCCCCTTCCTTACCCGATGTAGTTGGTCCTCAAGGAAATCTCCAGCTCCCGGAGCACCTGCGTCGACTCCTGCACTCGCCTCTTGAACTGGGGGACGGGGAGAACCGTTGGCACCGTCCCTGACCCGGCATGGGGACAAGGGGTGGAAGGGGGAGCCCTCACCTTCCTGCTTACGCCACCCGTGTCCAAGTAGCTCTTCAGCTTCTGGATGTAGGCGGACGGTGGGTTTTTCACCTGGAAACGCTCCTACGAGCCCCGGAGAGAGGCTGAAACCAGGCCACCCACCCGCGGCACGGGGACGTGCCACCGTCCCCGCGGCAGCCACCATGTCCCCGCCCCCGCCCCCGCGCTGCATCAGTGTTTAATCAGGTTAATAAGGCGCTGTATCGCTAACGGAGATGGATGTCAGCGCTCAGCACATGCTGAGTTGATGCCCAACACCGCGAGTGGCACTTGGGGACAGGGATGGCACCGGGGACACCGTGACGCCCAGACCTCACCTGGTCGCAGATGAGCTCCCACTTCTTCTCGTTGTCGTACTGGTTGAGCAGCTTCATCTTGTCCGGGGGCAGGTTCATGGAGTTCTGCGGGGTGATGGGTGTCAGGGCTGGGGGTCACCCCCAAAAACAGCCCCCGGGGCTGTAGCACCCGCTGCTCGTCCAGCACTGGGTGTCCTTGCTCAGCGGTGGGATGATGGGGACACCAGTGGGAGGATGGGGACACCACCATTCCCAGGATGTTAGCATCCCACCAGCGATGGACCCATCAGCCATGTCCCCACCTGGGGGTCCCCGAGGCGGAGGGCAGGGGGTGTTAGTGGAGGACAGGAGGAAAAACTGGACCCGTCCATCCATGTCATGAGTGCACAGTGCTCCCGGCCTCAGCCAGCCCAGTCCCAGCAGAGCCACTTAGGGTGAGGGATGGGGACACAGGCTGGTGACACAGCTGAGGAACCCAGGAGTCTGGGCTCTGCTTGAGGGTGACGGTCACCTCCAAGTCCCCCCACCGCGGGCGCGTGACGAGCCTGGCTGGTGAAATCAATGTTTCTTTAGAGACATGATGTCAGGGCAGGGTCTGGCATGTTACCACGTCCCTCCGTGCCACCGTTGCACAACCCCGGCCCCCGCTGCCCCCCCGGGGCCACCCCGGCAGGACGTGACGTGGTTTCCGCTCTCCGAACGGCACGAGGCAGCTGCCGAAACTGCTCCGCACCACGGCCGGGGGTTCTGGGAGGCCCCGGGTGCAGCTCCTGCCTTTGGGGTGCTCGGGGACACAGCGGGTCCCTGAGGGACAGCATGGGGTGACCAGCAAAGCCTTTAATGGGGCACCCACTGTGGCCTGGGCCATGCTGGGAGCTCAGCTCGGGTCGTGGCCTATTTATTTTCCCAAAAGACCCATTTCTTGGTGATCTGGCCCCCAGGGAAAAGCAGGAACTGAGGCTGCTGCTGGCCCGGAGAGCCCGGGCAAGCTGGCACAATGGCACGTGGAGGCGATGCACAGCCCCAGGTCACCCTTAACCTCCAGTTTTGGGGTCCCCTGATGGCTGGGGATGGAGATGTGGGGTTGCATGCACCCCTGGGACACCCACGTCCCTGGGAAAAAGGCATCTCACAGGGGTTTGGTTGCTCACGGAGGAGCAGGTCCAAGAGGAGAGGTGCCACAGCGGCAGGCAGGAGCGGAAACCTCGCCGCCCGCCTCCACCGAGGACCTGTTGAGCTGCTTTCGCAAGAAGCCAAAGCCAGGAGAAGTGGGCGGAGAGGAGCCGGCGCTCGGCTGGATTTGGCCAGGGGACGGCTCGCGTGGAGAGCTGGGCAGGGAGGGTAGAATTAGGCTGCAGCGTCAGAAATAGCCTCATTGCGAAGCCACCGGGGCTGCACCAGAGCTGCTGGGTGGGTCCCGGGATGGGCAAGGTGGCAGCAGCACCTGGATGTCCCGTTTGCTGGGGAACCCTGTCCCCATGGTCCCCAAGCTGCCATCCTTGGGACGGATGAGACCCTCCAGGAGGGTCAGACCAAGGGACAGGGCTGTGCCGAGAGGGACCACGCACCCAAACACCCCACCCAGGGCTCCGGCAGCATCCGTGGGACACTCTGTTGGGTGCCCTCAGCGGCGAGGGGATGGTGGCACCCACCACATGGACCATCTCTTCCAGCGGCCATGCGTGGGACCTGGAAAAACCAGGACCAGCCGTCACCGGTGGGACAGGACCTCCCGGCCACCAGGATGCAGGCGGGGCAGGGGGATGTCCCTACGGAGGTGGCTCTGCCCAAGCCCCGCAGTCCCTTCCTCACGAGCAGGGCTGGGCCGGGTGGCAGGATGTGGCAGGGCTGGGGTACAAACTGGGTGGTGGCTGCGTCCCGCTGCGGCCCCGGGAGGGCACGTGGTGCCGGGGGGGAGGAAGTGGCTCCGCTGTGGTCCCCGGCATCAGCCGGCAGCACAAAGAAACCGGTTCTTGTTTCCTGTCGGAGAGGGGGGGACCAGTGCTGCGGGAGGTGTGGGGCAGGGAGGGTGATGTGGGTCCGGGTGGGAGACGTGGGGCAGGGCAGCAGGCGAGCACCCCGGAGGTGGCGGAGGAAGGACTTGGTCTTCCTCCTCCTTGGGGGACAAGGATGGAGGTGCCATGGGGACTCGCCCCCAGCAGCCACATCCCACCTCCCGTCATCCAGCACCCTCTGGCTGGCACTCAGCACCCTCATGCCACCCTGGCGTGGGGCTTTCCCGTCCTCCCCCCCCCCAGCCTGCCAGCAGCGTCCACAGCCCACCGCGTTACTGAACGGATGCCACCAAATGTCCTCCACCAACGCTCCTGGGACCCGAGGTGCCACGGAGCCCATGGTGCCATCCCACCCATGCCTGGCGCCAGGATGCGGCTGGCTGGGACCCCACCGTCTCAGGGTGGGTTTGCTGCGGGGTTGAGCTGGGCTTAACCCAACACCTAAAACTAAGACTGGGAGGAGGCAAAGCAGCACCTACATCATTTTCCGGTACGAAAAGACCTTTTCATATTGCAGCACCCGCGGCGCCGGGGCTGCTGATGATGGGGGGATGGAGCTATTTTGGGTGTCAGACGCTTTCTTTTTGTTCCGCACGCAAGCGGGCAGAGCCGAGCGGAGCCGGGCTCTGCACCAAACCCCAGCGCAAAAAATTCAAAGCATCCTTTACGGAAGTGTTTGCTCTGCAAAACACCAACGGGCTCAAGTGAAAACCAGACTGAGCCCAGGGAGCATCGTTTCTGGGTCATGGGGGGGATGCGCATCCACGGAGCGGGGATGGAAAGCCTCAGTGGCACGGGAGAGCATCCCAGTCTGAACATCGGGTACCAACCCTGCCCGCCGCAGGGAAGGGGCCGGAGCAGCCCTGAGATGGCAGTTTAGGGGCTTCCACGGACCAGTTGGCCACGGGAAGGACTGTCACCAGGTGCCTGGGCTGGTGGCCAATGGACCACGCCATTCCCGGGATGCTCCATCCCTTGTGGCCACGGAGCGCGATGCTCCCACCCAAGGGGGTTTGGGGCATGCTCAGCCCCGCAGTGCCAGCCATCCCGTGGTGTCCCCTCCAGCGACCCTGACTGCCGCTGGATCCGTCCTCCTGCCTCTTCCCGAGGCTCAGCACTGGGCACCCAGGAGGATCAGGCCCACCCAGGGCTCTCCCAACCCCCAGCATGCAGCAAGCCAGGCTGGGTGACGCTCCCAGGACCAGCCCATCCCGCCAGGGAGTCCCTGGATCCAGCTGGGTCCCAAACCCACCATGTGCCAGGCAGGGACAAGCAGACGGGTCCCCGCTGATAGCCGGATCCTGCTGCGAGGGTGGCGAGGAGCAGGCTAAGGGATGGGCGGCCGCTACCGCCTGCTGCTCCTGGCTTTATTTTAAGAACAAGCAGAAGCTGCTCTCGGCACAGGCTGGGGGAGACGAGCCTGATCCAGCCGCTGCGCCCGCATCCCCGCCGGGTGCCTGCCTGCCCACCCTGCGCCCACGCACCGGGGGACCCCTGCGCCCTCCTCATTCAGCCAGGGCCTGATCCAGCCACGCAGGGGGGGGCTGATCCAGCCATGTGGGGCACCTGATCCAGCCACGCAGGGGGATCCCTGCACCAGGATGCCCTCCTGATTCAGCCAGGGCCTGATCCAGTCACCCAGGGCGTTCCCCGTGCCGGGATGCTCTCCTGGTTCAGCCAGGGCCTGATCCAGCCACGTATGGCAGCTCTCGGCTCACAGGCCGCTTCCCTTCCTATCCAGGGCACACGCCCGCCGCGGGGACACCCCACCGCAGCCCCCGTGGCACCCAGCCAGAGCTGGCCACCGTGCCGGGACCGGGCTGGGGACGGATCCAGCAGAAAGCCGAGCATCAGTTTTCCTTCCCGGTTGAGCTGAGGCCGACACCGCAGCTGGGGCTCACTGGTGACCAGTCCCACCGCCGGGGCCAACAGCACATCTGCAAACATCTGCAAACATCTGCAGCAGTGACGTTTGCCGCGCTCTCCCCCAGGTCCCGGGAGAAGCGGCAGCAAAGCCCCCGCCAGCAAAACCGGAGCAGCCCCCGTCCCCATCAGCCCCCGTCCCCAAGGCTCCAGCCAAACCCTCCCAGCTGTTTTTGGCTTCACCTCCGCCACACCCTCGACTCACAATTTCATTTATATATTCCCGATTGCTACCTCCTGACGTGCAAAGGGGGCAAAAATCCCAACTGCTCCAAGCGGGAGCATCCGAGCATCCCCATCCCAGCAGCAAAGATGCTCCCCTTCCTCAGGTCCGTCCCAAAAAGCCACCTCGGCACATCCCAAACCACTTGGCACGGGGACAATCCTCCCATCGCTCTGCCAAAGCGGCATCTGCCACGGTGCCCTAGCTGGGAAGAAGCCAACTTTTGGGGAATAAAACTAAATTCCCCATTTCTTGACATGCGACGGGTTTATCCATCCCCTTCCTGGTGGCAGTTTGGATCCCCCAGGCTCTGCCGTTGGCTTTTCTGCCAGGCTTTGCCCCACCAGGTCTCCCAGTTTGGGATGTCCAGCCCAAAACTGGCTTGCGCCAATGTGCTCTCACAGCATCGCCGTAGCCGTGGCAACGTGCCGGATCCAGATCGTGCCCCACCAGGAGATTCCCAACCCATCACTTCCTGCTCCATCACTGATCTCACAAGCTCAGGAGGTGGAAAAATTGAATCTGGAGTCAAGGAATGTGGTTGGGGTGGGTGAGGACGGAGGGACCCTCCCGTCCCCGTCCCCCCGGGGGGGTCCCGCTGCCCCCCCCGGCCATGAGAAGGGGGAAGGGAACCTACGAAAGGAGGAAGCGAGATTGGGACAGCCGATTTCACAAGACGCCCGGTTCCTGTCTGGCCAAAACCCAGCCCCCTGGGTCCCCCCGGCTCCCAGGAAAGGGCTTTCCCTCGGGATGGAGGAGGTCCGGGTGGCGGCGAGGGCCTGGAGCAGTGCTTTCCCCTTTTCCGATCATTTTTCAGCTTAGGATTTCCAACCTGCCGCCACCCAGCCAGGCAGAAAGCGCCATTTCCTGAGGCCTCGCAGCAGCAGCGGAAGCACCCCGAGGTCCCCGGCCACCCGTTCCCTCCTGCCGCCGCCTCTGCGGCGCCCGGGAGCCATCACAGGCACCGCCACCCAGCTCAGCCATCCGCCGCCCTCCGTGCCCCCAGCGATGGGCGTCCCGCGGCAGGATGGCAAAGCCCCATCCTTGGGGATTTTGGGGGTCCCATGCAGATCCCCGCCTTGCAAAGCCCTTCGCCATCATCCCCCTGTGGCCGCGCCAAGCCGGAGCTGATGCTGCCGGCAGCGGAGAAGTGGCAGCGGCTCCGGCTGTGATGCCCATCCCCAAATAATCCTCCTATAAACGCCATGAGATAAAAAAAGCTTCCAAATAATTTGCGCTCGGGGCTGGGATGGTGGATCCCACCGAGCAGATCCCAGCGTGCCCGGCAGCCGTGGGAGCTTTTGCCCGCGGCAGCTCCCGGCACGGGGTCGGCAAACAGGCTCCATCTCCCACCGGGGGATCAAGGGATTAAAGCAGCAATTTTTTTTCCCCGCTCCCAGCCTGACCCTCCACCACGGAGCATTTTTGGGGAGGGCACGGATACGGGATGGATCGTGCCCCGGCTCCCGTGGCGGGACTGCGGCCGGCACGGCGCGAAGGTCACAGCCGGCCGGCCTCGCTCAAGGACGGAGGCGAGCGGGCGGGAGCTGATCTCCCACAGCTCCGACTGTTTCAAGGAGCTGCCATCCCATGGGAACACGGCTTCGGCATCGCCCGCTGCTCACCCCACGGCTGGAGCCGGGGAGGCCGGGAGCGATGCCGGCGGTTTTCCCCGGGGAGAACGGCATCGGGGAGGAGGCGGAGGTGAGCCGAGCGCTTTGACATCCGCAGCACCGGCTGCCTGCAGCACGCTGCCGGCTCCGGGCCCTGCCGCTGCCGGCCCCTCGCCATGGCGGGGCGTCCCCGCGAGCCGGGGGGACGGGGTCCCCCCAATAGTTTAGGGCCGGATCCCCCCCCGCCACGAGGGCAGCGGGGAGGCAGCACCGGGTGTGGGGCACGCCCCGGGCAGGGTCGAGCATCCCCGTGAGGAACAGGGTGGGAGAGGAAAAATTCTTATTAATAATTAAAATGATAATAAAATAAAATAATAAATGGCATGACATAGTGCCAAAATATTATGATAATAATTAAAACAGTAAAGATGTAATAATGACGATGACGACAAAAAGCCCAGGCGGGATGTCGGGGCTACCCCCCGAAGCAGAAGCAGGGGTGACCCCCCCCCCCCCCCCCCAGCACCCCCTCCCCGAGGGGCCCCCCCCGGCTCACCAGGACGCGGCCGAAGCGCTCCTCCAGCTCGGCGGCGGCGGGCATGGGCTGCCGGGCGGGCGGCGGGGCGGCGGCGGCGGCGGCGGCGCTCGGGGGGGGCACCGGGAGCCGGCCCTCGCGGCTCTCCCGCCCCGCGGCCCCCCCCTCCATGCTCCCGGCCGCGTTGCCCATGGCGGGGGGTGCGGGATGCGGGAGCGACGGAGCGGCTGGGTCGGGGTCGGGCGGGGGCTGGTCTCCTCCCCGCCTCCGCCGCTGCTGCTCTTCGCCGATCGCAACTTCGCCGGGGCGTTATTGCGCTGTAAACGCCTCCCGCCCCCCCCGCCCCCCCCGGCGGGCAGGGCTCCGCCGCGCCCCGGCCCCGGCCCCGGCCCCGGCCCCGGCCCCCGCCGCTCGGGGGGCGCCCGCCGTTCGCTCCGCTCACGGCGTTTTACCTCCTTCTATTTTAGTTTTTGGGTTTAATTCGAATTTACTTGCATTTTGTTTATTTAATTATTAGTTTTTATTTTCATTTCTATTTTCTACATTTTCATTTTATGCGTTTATTATTTTATTGGGGGGGTTGGTTTATTATATTATTTAATTTTTATTTCATTCTATTATTTATTTTTTTAATTTCAATTTTTATTTTATTATTTTATTTTATTATTTTACTTTTTAATTTTCTTATTTATTTTACTTTTTAAATTTTTTATTATTTTATTATTTTATTTTATTTTACTTTATTTTTTAACCTTTTTAATTTTAGAATTTATTTTATTTACTTTTTAATTTTCATAGAATCATAGAATCATTAAGGTTGGAAAAGACCTCTAAGATCATCGAGTCCAACCGTCAACCCAACACCCCCATGTCCACTAAACCATGTCCCTAAGCGCCTCATCTACACGTCTTTTAAATACCTCCAGGGATGGGGACTCCACCACTTCCCTGGGCAGCCTGTTCCAATGTTTAACCACTCTTTCAGTAAAGAAATCTTTATTTTATTTTATTTTATTCTATTCTATTCTATTTTATTTGATTTATTTATTTTTTTTTTTAGGGGCAGATGGGAGCAAGGAGGGCAGCCAGGAGGCGTGGGGCTCCCTCCCCTCTTCCCCTCTCTCCCCACCTCGGCCACCGCAGGAGGCTGAGCTGAGGCTGAGGAAACTCACTGCACCCCTGGGCAGCCCACCCTGGGCAGGGGACCTCTGGAGCGTGTGACGCCGGGTCTGGGGGCTCCCTGGGTGGGGACATGCACCCGGTGCCAGGGTTGGCATGGTGTGGGCAGGGGACGGCCCCACCAGGAGGGACAGATCCTGACGGCCCGGGATGCTCCTGCTCTGCAACCGGGCCGGGATAAAGCCGGACAAGCAGAACCACCTCACCCAAGGGTGCCACGGGCAGGGGGCACGCGGGGACAGAGCCGGCATTGGCATCCACGCTCCCTGCCGGATCTCCCAGGGGAGCCGCAGCACCCATCGCCTTCGGCAGAGCATCCCCCGCGCACGGCCGGGGGTGCGGCAGCCGGTTTCACCCCATCAACACGCAACTCCTGCCTGCTCCCTGCCCGCGCAGAGCAAGGCATCTTCCCACGGCTCCCGCCACGTCGGCGTCAATAACTGTAGCTCTGAACCGCTGCCAGGACACGAAGCACATTATTCTGCTGAGATTTGGTGAGATTCAGTGAGATTTACTGAGATTTGGCGAGATTTGCTGAGATTTGCTGAAATTTAAGATTTGAGGAGAGATCTGCTGAGGGATGGGTGGAGGACAGATCCAGGTGGGATCCCGGGACCCCCAGGATCTGCTGTGGTCCAGAAACCGCCGCGCAGCCCCGGGGCCAGACGCCAGCGTTACCGCATCCGTCCGGCTCTCGTGGCATCTCCTGTTCGGCAAGACCTGCCGAGGTGTCGGGGCAAAGCGCTCAGCACCGCAGAGACTGGGGGAACGCGCCGGACCTGTTCTGCCAACCTCTCCTGCCCTCTGCAAACCCCAAACCCCAGCTGGGAGACGCGCGACGCGAGCAGGCAGCTGCCACCAATTCCCGAGCTGCCCTTGGCGCGATGCTGCGTCCTCCCCATCACCTCTGGGGGGGTGGGAGGTCGGAGAGAAGCCGCGGGCGGCTCAGCAACACCGAAATTGGGGTCACCCACATTTGGGTTCGTTCTGATTTTCCAAAGCTCAATTTTGCAGTTTGAAATCTCTTCATTTCATTAAATATTTCAGCATCTCATTAAATATTTTGCATTTAATTCCCTGATCCTGGTTTTTAAGGGAAGGTATCGCGACCCTCTGTAGGGACGAGGACGGCCACCCCGACACAGTCCCAGAGGTGTACCCAGGAGGGCAGATGTCACCAGGACCACATGTGAGGACCAGGGCTTTCACCCAGAGCTGTCCCACGCTGGGGATGGGCTCTGCTATGGGGCAGGGGGTCCCAAGGGCCCCCAAGGTCTGGATCCCCCCACGAGCATCCTGCCTGCATGCTGGGGTGAAACCTGAGTGCCCACATTCATGCTGGCAACGCCTTCCTGACCACAGCTGGAAAAGGGTGCAAGGACCTTTCCTGGTGGGAAGCACCAGGGTTGGGATCCCAGCTGGGGATGCAGGGTAGGAGAGGAGACCCCCACGCAGGAGACCTGGTGTGGACTGAGCCCTGTGGGAGATGGGTGCTAGGACAGGCCCCAGGCTGCCTGCTGGGCCAGGCAGGGCCAGGCTTTGATCTCAAAGGTCCCACCAGGTCCCTCCTGACTTGGGGTTGGATGCCCCATGTCAAGGGCAAGTGCGATCAGAGCAGCAGACAGGGCTGGGCAAGGATGGGGTTGATATGAGGGGCAGCTGTGGCTCTCCATCTCCCGGAGATGCAGGGATGAGGCCAACAGTACCATCTCCTGGCCATGGGGAGGGCTGCGATGGTGGGATGAAGGCCGTGAAAGCAGGGTGTGACATGGGGGCTGTGCGCTGGGAAGGACAGGGCTTGTGGCCCCCTTTGCACGGGGAGGTGTTTCATGAGGGATTTGGGGTTGCACTGATCCCCATGGGCATGGTGCCGAGCTGCAAAGAGGGAGCCCAGTCCTGGTTTTTGGGCTGCTGGAGGTCCTTGGTGCAGGTTGGACATGGGAGTCCTTGCACCAGTGATGCCAGGAGGACAAGGAGGGGGAGCATCCTGCTCACCCCTTATCTCAACCCCAGAGACTGAGACGCCTTCGGAGATGGCAGACCAGCCAGAGTGCCTGTGGTCCCTTGGTTGGGGGACTTCATGGCTCTTACCTGCTCTTCTCTTGGGCCACCCCTGCAGGACCCATCCTGGGCGCTGCACCTTGGGGTGATGGTTGTTGAGCTCCTGTGACCATGAAGAGCCTCCTGACCCCCCAGAACCTGGCTGGGACCTACCCATGCCCTTTGGGAAGTGAGGACACCCCGCTTCGCTCGGGGAGCTTTGCTGAGCGATGAGTGCATCACAACTCAGGTATTACTGACGTTCCTTCATCACTTACAGCCTCTCTCTTCATTTAACTGCCTTTGCATCTGTTGCTACCAAGTCCTCGTACTCTCGTGTCTTCTCTCCTTTCACCACTTTTCTGGTGTTTCACTTACGATACGTGAAGGCTTTTAGCTGACAATTCAAATTACGTGGTGGCTGTTCTCTCCCTCCTATAGTAGTCCTTAAAAAAACATTCTAGAAATGACATGTTCAAATAATCGTCTTCAATATGTGCCCAGGGCGAATTTTTTTTTTTACATCAAGGTTGACTTCAGACTTAGGTTTGTTTTCTTAATTAATTTCAATTCACTGGAAAACACTCAAGCAAGACATCGTACTCTTCTGTTTTTTTCCCCTGAATTTTCAGGTCCACAAAAAAATACTATTTCTCGATGTTAGAGCTACCCAGGCAATATTTCCTCATCCAAATAAGCGTTCCTAGACCTAGATTGTGCAACCCAGAATAAACCCAAGATTATCATGATAACTTGGCACTGAAGGATTAACCTCCAGAAGCTTGAGGGTATTTGGACAGCTGACCCACCTCACGTACCTCCAAGGAGCTGGACCTAGGGGTACCTGCCATAGGGAGGGAACCGTTTCTCAAGGTTCCCCAAGGGCATCGCTCTTCCTTTCTGCCTTGATGGAGGATTTCTGATGATTTGAGGACCTGCTCGGAAGCTGTGTGGCTGAAGTGAAGGTCAACCCAAGAGTCCTTCTTGATGGAAGGATCAAGACCTTAATTCCTTTGCCTCTGAGATGCTGAGATTGGATTTCTGTTTTCAGTGCTGCTGAACTTCTCGCTGGCTGTAATGAGTTCCAGGTATAACTCCACTCTTCATTTAGTCCATTGCTTTCTCAAGCGCACATTTTAATGTGTTAAGCCATGGGAAGCAGTGGAAGGAGAAGAAACGTGTGCCTTCCATCGGTAAATCAGCTTCCTCTGTAGGTAAACCAGTTTTTACAGTATAAAATACAGGATTGTAGAGAGAAAGCTCAGGTCTGGAGTCCTGGGACATGGCTTTTAAGGGCTGCGAGGAGTTTGGAAAACACATGAAGATAAACATAGTTCCCAACCAGAAATATTTTGGTAATGTCACATGGTAAATAGCTCATCAAGGGATTGATTATACGTAACTTGGTGTTTGCTTATCATCTGCAGCTTGAAGGCATTCGGCTTCGTTCCCAAGGGATGCGTGTGAGTTCAGAGTCTGTGTAACGAGGAAAACACAGAATAGATAATGGGTAAAAATTGGGATATGATGTGTGTGAACATCAAGTGAAGAGCAGTGGAGGAGAAAGGGGTTCCTCGGCCTCCCTCTGTCCCTCTGGGAAGGGAAAACAAATGCCGTGGGTAGAATATGGAATATTTTTGCTTGTTTATTTGTTTCTAAGGAGCTTCTCCTCCAACTCAGAGCAGTGAATCCACTTCTCCCACTGAAAACATGGGAGGAACGGAAAGCAGGTGAGCTCCGTCAGGAGATGTCTCACCAGGCTGTTAAAGAGCCGTGGTCGAACCCTGTGAGGAATGACCTACAGCACGCCAAGCAATGAAAACATCAAGGTGGCCTCACCATCATTGCGGGGGGGTCTCCAAAAGGGCTCCCCATGCTCCGGCTGCAGATCCGTGCACCAGCTTCCAAATTAAGTTCCTTCTTAAGCTGCATCTACTGTTTCCGACAAGGGAAGAGACCACCAAGTCCTGGGCAAAGCATGTTACCACTCTGCCACACCGCAGCGGTCTCCTGCTTCCCGTGCTCAGACGTACCCAGAAGCAGCCATCAGCGATGGACACGACAAACAGGAACAGGCTTTTGCCACAAAAATTCAAGTCAGGCCTGGGTGCTGATAAAGCCTTGTCAGCTGGAGAGTTGATGCCACAATAATGGAACAGGAAGGTGACAGCATCCCTCCCCGTTGGCCCAAGAGAAGAGCAGATAAGAGCCATGAAGTCCCCCAACCAAGGGACCACAGGCACTCCGGCTGGTCTGCCATCTCCGGAGGCAGCAGAATGCCAAACCCTGATATGGAAACCTCCTGCCGTGGTGGCCATCAGCTTCCTAGAAGGTTCAGCAAAACTATTGCCAGTCCAGAAGCAGCTCTGATGGTTGGTGTCCCTTCCATTTGTGTCCCGTGGGTGCTCCTGGCCAGAGCTCTCAGACGTGTCCCCACTGTGCTTGTGAGAGTGGGTGGATTCGGTTCTGTTTAATAAAAATAACACTTTCCTCCTACCCCCTGGTGGCCTCGCCCAGCAGGGGTGGAGGAGGAGGAGGAAGAAGGGTCGAAGCTGTGCCTCAGCTTGCATTATTTGGCACAGCCGCACCCTGACAGCGGACACGGGGCTGGACCACTCCAACCAGGGCACCTTCACAAGTCCTCCGGTGTCGGCATGTGCTGGAGGAGAGCAGCCCCCCCAGCCCATCTTCAACAGGAGGTGGGTTTTCACAGAATCAAAGGACGGTTGAGGTTGCAAGGAACCTCTGGAGGTCATCTGGTCCATTCCCCGCTCCAGCAGGGCCACCTAGAGCAGGTTGCCTGGGACCATGCCTGGACAGTTTTTTTAATATCTCCAAGAATGGAGATCACACAACCTCCCTGGGCAACCTGTGCCAGCGCTCCATCACCAGTAAAAAAAGTGTTTCCTGAGGTTCAGATGGAGCCTCCCATGTTTCAGTTGATGCCTCTGGGCACCACTGAGAAGAGCCTGGCTCCATCCTCTCTGCACCCTCCCTTCAGGTATTTGTGTATATTGATGAGATCCCCCCGAGCCTTCTCTTCTCTTGACGAAACAGTCCCAGCTCTCTCGGCCGTTCCTCATAGGTGAGGTGCTCCAGTCCCCCCATGATCCTTCACCGAACTCTCTCCCCGGTGTGTCCGTGGGTCTCTTGTACTGGGGACCCCAGAGCATGACACAGTCCTCCAGGTGTGGCCCCGCCAGTGCTGAATAAAGGGAAGAATCACCTCCCTCCACCTGCTGGCAATACGTTGTCTAATGCAGCCCAGGACACCATTCACCTTCTTTGCAGCAAGGGCACATTGACCACGAACCAGCCATCTGGTGTCCACCAGACCCCCAGGCCAAGCTCCTTCCCAGCTGGGTGTCCCCCAGCACATACTGGTCCCTGGGGTTGTTCTTCCCCAGGGGCAGGGCTGTGCACTTCTTGTTGAAGGAGAGGAGCTCCCACACACTGATTTCTGCCCGAGCTGCCTCCTTAGGAGGAGGTTTGAGGTCCCACAGCAGTTTCTGGGCTCCTTCCAGCCCTGCTGGTACCAGCGCTGGCCCAGAAACGGAGAGATCAGAGCCCCCAGGGCTCGTCCTGGCTTCTCCTGCCTGTGGGCTCAGGACACGATGCCAACCCCCACTGATGATGAGGGAAGACTCTTCCGAACAAGGGACACCAAGGGCTGCTGCTAGAGCCATCCCCACTCAATCCCTGTCCCCAGGGCCAGCATCTCTCCTGGAGAAGACAAGGGTGGTGGCCCAGGTTGGGGGAGAGCCTGGTGCCAGCTCTCAAAGGGAGGGCACAGCTTGAGCAGCTCTTTCCCACCCCTCCCAGTGATTTTTTTGGGGGAAAAAGGAGCAGCACAGGGAGTGTAGAGATCCTCAGTGCTTTATTGGTGACAGCTCAAGCCCGGGCGGCCATGGAGACAGGAGCACTGGTTCCTTGCTGGGGACAGCAGGCATGGCTGTCCCCACACCAGCACAGGGACACCGTGGGACCCCAGAGCCCACCTACAGGAGAGGAGCCCTGGGGTCTGGGCCTACCCCAGGCTGGCCAGGTCATCGTGCGAGCTGCTGGAGGAGGTTTCATCCCCATCACTCCCTGCTCCTCTCTCACCAGCTGCTCTAGGTGGTCCAGGGCTGGGGTGGCACGGTCACACCGACGCTGCTCTCTGCCTCCCCTGCAGCCACAGCGCTCCCACCTTCCTCCTTCTCCTCTCGGTCTGTCAGCAGCTCTGAGAAGCTGGGACCTCGTTGGGGCAGAGAGCCAGAGGCTTGGTCCTCCTCCAGGCTGCAGCCCAGGTCTACAGGCAGATGGACAGAGGGAATGGTGAGGAGCTGGCCGAGTTCAACCTCCCTCCTCTGCTGGAGGAACACGTGTGGCACCCATGGGACAGGTCCCATGGGGACCAGCTCTGGATCACACACAGATCCCAGCCCTGCAGAGAGGGATGCGCCTGTTCTAAGGCTGCATCAGAGATGGCCCCTTGGGGATGAGGATGGAGAGGACTTTGGGGCACTGAAGCTTGCCTGGAGCAGAAATGCCACAGTGGGGACATGCCCGGGTGTTTGGTGGCACCAGGACAGGTTAGAGCAAAGATGGGGGAAGCTGCCCAGGAGCAGGAGTTGGGGGTGACAAAGCAGAGAGAAGTGCGTTGGTGGGGTGTGTTGGGGATGATGCTTCAGGGGGCATCACCTTCCTCATCCTGAGCCTCTAACGCTTTCCTCTCCGAGCTCTGGGACAGCAAGGTCAACCTGTTGAGGGCCAGCAGAGCTTTGCCTGTTTTCTGGAGAGGAGAGAAGAGAAGGAGCACTGAGCCCCACCAGAGCCATCCCCATCCCCATGTCCTCATCATCCCCCCAGGTACCTGCCACTTCCAACGAGTCAGGAACTGCTTGATCCTCTCCTTCGACAGCGCCTTGGTGCTGTTGGGCTGGGGCTGCTGCAGCCAGGGGTGCAGCAGAGCCCCCGTGCTGGAGAGCCGGCAGCTGGGGGCAGATGGGGCAGTCATGGGGGGGCTTCTCCACCACCAGACTCTTGGCTGCTGGCATGGCCCCATGGAGCATCCCTTCCACCAACCACATTCAGTGCTTTGCCCTGCCCATCACCTTGGCACCCCAAAACCCAGCCCAGCTCCAGCTCAGCACCCTACAGGCACCCTCAGGTCCTACCAGGGGTCCTTCTGCAGCAGTTGGCTGATGAAGTCCTTGGCTTGCTGGGAGATCTCTGAGAAGGTCTCCTCCTCAAAGTCCCACCGGGCAGCTGTGATGTTGCTCAGCGTCTCCATGTCATTGTCCCCCTGGAAGGGGGACTCCCCGCTCAGCCTGGAGAGGTGACACAAGGACATCAATGACAGCTCAGCCCCCTTCAGCCTGACCTGCTGTCCCCAGGAGGCCACTCACAGGATGTAGCAGATGACACCAACGCTCCACATGTCTGTGGAGAAGCCCACGGGCTCAAAGGCGACCACTTCTGGAGCCATGAACTCAGGGGTGCCGTGCAACACCTTCACAGGGGTGTCTGGAGCTGCAGAGAAGATGGAGACCATGGGGCAGGTGTCCAGCTGGGATCTCCCTGGGGCAGCCCAGCTGCACCCCAGTGTGTGCTGGGTGGATGAGCCCCTGTGTCCAGGTGGAGCTGCTGCCCTCCAGGACTCATCGCAGGTCTCGGTGCTCTCCTAGAGCATCTCTGGGTGCCAGGCACACACAGGGGTGGGGGTCTCGGGGGTCCCCAGCTCAGAGGCAGGGCTGCGGACATGCAGGTTTCCCCAAAGCATCTTCTTACGGTCACCAGGAAGGGCCCTGATCTGGTGCCATGGGGCTGCCGGTCCCAAAGGCACGGGCAGTAAGATGCCGAGCTCCTTGCTGACATGCCCAGCCGGATCGTGTCCCTGTGATGGTGACAGTCCCTGTCCTGGTCCCCCAGCACCCCCCTCCTCACTCACCCAGCTTCTGTGCCAAGCCAAAGTCGATGATCTTGAGCCAGTGGCTGCCGGGGCTGACACAGACGATGTTCTCGGGTTTGAGGTCGAGGTGGACGACAGCCTGGCCATGCATGAACTTCAGCCCCTCCAGGATCTGCTGCACGTACTGAGCGCTGCTGGGCTCCGTGTGCTCGAAGTCATTGTCCACGATGCGCTGAAAGAGCTCCCCGCCTGCCACGCTGGGGGAGGACAAGGTGCTGGGGACCCCGCTGGGGTCTACGAGCCCCAAGGAGGAGAAGCCCCACCAGGGAACGCAGGCTCAGCGCTCTGGGAGGATCTCACCACCCCTATCTCCAGGGTCTGCAGGTTCCCCATCCATCCTACGCCCCATGCCAGCAACCCACGGTGCAGGGACCCCTCCCCACCTTCAGTGCTCTTCCTTGCAGGGTCCAGCACTGCCCCCACCACCCCCAAACTTGGCTCTGCCCCCCGACTCACTACTCCATCACCATCACCAGCTCGGTGGGGCCCTGGAAGGCGGCGAGGCACTGCACGAGGCGCGGGTGATGCAGCAGGTTCATGAGCTCCACCTCGGCCCGAGCTGCCTGCTTCTCTTTAGCCGTCCGCGTCCGGAAATATTTCCCAGCCCGGATTTTGCCAGTGGCTTTTTCCTGCAGCCGGTACACCGTCCCAAATTTTCCCCTGGGACAGAGCGAGGATGAGGGATGAAGGAGCCATCACCACCACCCTGCATCCCACCCGTGGCTGCGCGTGGACAGCCATGGACCACCCCCAAGCGGCGGGGACGTGGGACCCCCACTTACTCTCCCAGCTTCTCCAGCTGTGTGTACACGTCCGAAACCTTCTCCTGGCTGTTGATGACCACATCGCAGTATTCAAAGGCCTCCTCGCCTCCTGGGAGGGATGGAGCGGGATGGTCCATGCACGGATCCCTCATGCTTTGGGGACCAGCTGCCAGTGCTTCCCCTCCAGTGCTTATTTCTGTGCCGCCCCCCCCCCCCAAGCTCCATCCAGGTCCGACCACCCTCCCCACGCGGTGCGGATATGACCTGGGGGGGGACACAGGGACAGGGGCCGCTGCTACAGGAGCTCCTGGAGCAGCACAGCACCCTGCAAATCAGGTTTTGGGGCGAAAGGTGTTTTTAGGATCAAAAATCCAAGCAAAACGGGGCCATTAAACAGGATGGGATGGAGATTGGTGCTGAGGTGGGGGGCGGGGGGGGGAGGTCACACCAGCACTGGGATCCCTGTGCAAATCCTGCGCCTCCCCCAGGACAGAGCGAGGGCTCAGCCGTACCTTCTGCCTGGGACATGACGGTGCTACCAGCTCCTCACTGAGTGCCGGCGCAGTCAGGACGGGTGCTGGATGCGGCCCTGAGGTTCCCGGTAGCCCTGCGCTGGGGTGGGGGTGCTGAGGCAGGCAATGCCCACGCGTCCACTCCCCGGAGTCCTGCACCTGCTCCCTGCCACAGGAGACCACCAACATCTCTCCACCTCCACCCGACCTCCTCATCCTACCCAAGAGTTGACATCTTGATGGACCCAAAGAGACCCAGCAAGGGGCCAAACTCGATTTTAAAGCAAGGTCCCTTCTCCTCAGATGGGGACAACCTCTTTCCAGCAGCAGCTTAGGCTCAAAGCCGCCGTTTTTCTCATGCCCCGTCTTGCATCAGCCAGGAAATCCCCAGGAAAGCCGTATTTCTTGGGCAAAGGACCTGTTTCCTTACGCACGTCCCCTCCCCGCTCCATCGACGTGAAGGTTGGGAGGACAGGGCGGTGACACCCAAGGGTGCTGGGTGGCAGCACCCAAACCCCAAGCCAAGACCCACAGCACTGACCTGTCACCGTCCAGTCCCAGGCCACCAGCAGGTCCCTGGTCCTTCCCGGTCACTGCGGAGCCACCAGGGAGCTGGAGGGAGGGGGAGGAAGGAGCGATGCTGGGGGTCGAGGACCGCTGGGACCACACATAGGGGGATGTCTCGGGAACGTCTCCAGGCACAGCCGGGAGCATCCCTCCTGCTCCAGTGCTGGGAACAGCCCCGGTTCTCCCCTCCCTTTCCTTCCCAGCGGAGCATTTCCGGACTTGGGGGACAAACAACCACCGGCACCGTTGCTGAGCCCTCTCCAAGCCGTGTCCAACACTGTGGTCCCAACCCCCCCGACACCCCATTTAGCACCATTCAGGATCACGGGTCTGCAACACGGGGGTCTCAGCCAGAGAAATCCCAAGGAGGGGGGGGTCCTGCAGAGACCTGACGCACCTCATTACACAGCAGAGAGCTCAGCCCTCCCAGCACATATCCAGACCTTGGAGCCTCTCGGGAGCTAAATCTACCAGCAGCCCAGCCCCGGGCACACCTCCGCCTCCTTCCCCACCCATGGGTGGGTTCCCACAGAGGGGCTGAGCACCCACACCTGCTCCCCTATTCCCAGCTCCACCTGCAGCCAATGTGCCGCCAGAGCCATCGCTCTCCCCAAAACTCATCCTGGGCTTCTGGCTTCCCTGGGTGAGCTTGGCTCCGGGTTCGGGGCAGCTGGGATGAAGGTGAATGGGGTGTTGCGAAACACCTCCGGGCCTCCGAGCCCGGTGGTTTGGAGGAAAAAAGGGGTTTTCCAGCCTTTATCCCCCAAAAGCGGGACTGCGCAGCCGCTCTGGCACCCAGCACGCTGCCGTGCTTCAGTTTCCCCTGCTTTAAAATGGGACTAACGCCGTGATTTCCTCCCAGAGCTGATTCCAGACCCGGGGATGGGGCAGCGGCACCGCGAGGGTGCCCGTCCTCCCCGGGGAGCCCCGTGTCACAGCATCCCCCCGAGCAGAGGGGATGTCACCCTGGTGTTACCTGCTGTCCGAAGCCAGGTCTCGTGGGCAATTTGGGCCTCTGCCAGCGCCGGCAGATGCGTCACTGCCGCCACTCCCACGCTTGGCACAAAGTCCATGGCCGCCGGCAGGGCATTGGGGAGAAGTGTCCCCGGCGCTGGGGCGGTGGCCACCGTGACCTTGCTGCACGCCCGTCACCGTGACCTTGCCACCGGCGGGGCAGAGCCGTGGGATGAGGGTGCCGTGGCCGGGGGGGTGTCCCTACCAGCACCCCGTGGGTAAGGGATGCAGCGGATGCTCCCGGCTCGGCGATGCCATCAGCGCGCTCAGTTCGACCCCGCTGGGATATCGACTGTTGTGGCCGGGCTCGCCAGGGACAGGAGTAGGACACAGCGATGGCCTGGCTGGGGACAGGCAGCGGGGTGATGATGGAGTACGGCTGGCCGCATCCTGCCTGCCCCTGCCTGCCTGGCGAGGGGTGATGGGGACCCGGCTGGGCTGATGTCTGGCATCGCCGGCCACAGCTCCTGACCCTGCTTGGCTCCGGGCCCCTCTCCGGGGCAGGATGAGGCCATGCAGGTGATGCTGGGCTGCTCCCAGCACAAGGAGAGGCAGGATACGGCCCAGGCGTGCAAGGGATCCCAGCAGCCACTTGATGTCAGTGTTGGCCTGATGCTCGTCCCGGTGACGAGCAGCAAAAATGAGCAGAAAAAGGCCAGGAGGGGAAAAAAAATTTGGGGTCTGGGGGGACCCGTGGAGGGGTGGCAGCACCCGCTGTCCCCGCGAGGACGTGCCGGGATCCAGCACTTGGCTGGAGGGCGAATCCCTCGGGAGCTGCTTCCCATCCCCATCCCACCCCTCCAGGACCAGCCGGGATGGAGAGTCGCACCCTTGGGACAACCCCATGACACCAGCCCGGAGTCCCTGGGGATGCCATGGGGCATCTGGGTGACCCCGCACAGTGACGGGCCACCACCCTGGGCACCATCCAGACTCGACTTCTTGCCACCGACAAACACAGATGTATTTTTTTCCAGGCATCCAATGAGGATAACGAAGGGCTCAAGGCCAAGCGCAGGTCTGGGACAGCGCAGCCATCCCCAGCTCCATCCCTCATCCCGCAGCGCTGGTTGTTATCCCGCTCCCAGCCTTTAATTCCCACGGGAGCGGAGCCCAGCTCAGCCTCCCCTGAACCTGCGTAAGGACAGCGTTTAATTTTCAAGCTCTAAACCAAATTTCCCCTTGACCTCATCTACTGGAGCATCCCCAGGAGTTTTAGATCAACAGCAGGAAAAGACAGAAGGATTTTAAGGAGCGAGGGTAAACGAGCCGGTCCAGGGATGGACGAGCAGATCCATCCATCCTTCAGTGTTTTCCAGCCTTCAAAATAAACCTCGTTACCGACAGCGCTTCGTTTAACGGCCTCCGACCCCTGGCCCTTTCTCGCACCTTTGCTTTCAGGTTTGGGAAGGTGGCCCATCCGAAATGTCCAGCGGTGCATTACCCGCCATGGACATCCTCTTCTCCTGCCTTATAAATCGTTATTAATCGTTAGCGCTCGCACCCGGGCATCCATGGGTTCCCGCTTGGGTGATCAATTTGTCCCCATCTGCCCGGAGGAGCTCCCGGCAAAGCCGGGATGGGATTTCCAGGTGACCCCCCCCCCAAACCAAACCCACTCATCCTCCTCATGGGGTGCCCCACTGGACCCCCCCCGGTTCACCTCGCCCCCCCCCTGCAGCCCCCCCAGCCTTTGGGCTGAGTCAGGCCCCCTTTGTGCGGGGCGCTGGGCAGATTTAGCTGCCTCTGCTTTTTTGTAGGCCCTACAATAAACGGTGTCGCGGCAGGGTTCAGACGGTGGACCTTGACACCGGGTGACAGCGTGGCTTGGGGGGACAGGGGGGACGGGGCCACCTCGCCGGGTCCTGGATCCGGGCGTCCGTCTGTCCATGATCCCATCGTGCCTGAGGGATGGGCTCGATGACCCCGGGGGGGGCGCAGTCCCTGCTCCCCGTTATCCCGGGGCGGGGGCATGGTCCCCATTCCCTGTCACCCTGGGGGTGGCACGGTCCCTGCCCCCCGTTGTCTGGGGATGCAGCACTCAGTGTGTGCGCCAGGGCCAGGCGTGTGGGGACGTGGGTGACGTGGCAATACGGGGGACATGGGGACATGGAGGACACAGAGGACTTGGACACAGGGAACGTGGGGGCACATGGAGGACATGGGGGACATGGGGTGCACAGAGGACATGGGGACATGGGGGAACAAGGGACATGGGGAGACACATGGAGAACATGGGGACATGGGGGACACGGGGGACACCATGGACATGGGAACACAGGGAGGTACTCAGAGCACATTGGGGGTGGTGGGGGGAACATGGAGGGGACACAGGAGATGCAGGGACACCGGGGCTGGGGGGGACATGGGAGCCACAAGGGCACACAGAGGCCATGGGGGGGGCAGATGGGGGGGGACACAGAAGACGTGGGGGCACACAGGGGGACACAAGAGACACGGGGACACACGGAGGCCACAGGGGACCTGGGAGGGTCCGGGGACACCTGGGGGACACAGAGGCACACAGAGGGACATGGGGGGCGGGGGGGGGGGGCACACAGGGGACCTGGAGCGGACACAGGCACAGGAGACCTGGCGGGAACCCAGGGACACGTGGGGACCCCCAGGGGACACGGGGGCACCGGGGGCACACAGAGACCCGGGGACAGACGGGGCCGCAGGGGACACGGGGACACGCGCCGACTTGGGGGACACGGCGGCCCCAGGGGGCAGGAGCCACCCAGCAGACGTGGGGACACGCGGGGCCGCGGGGACACGCGTGGGCCCCCGGGGACCCGGCCGAGGCGCCCCGGGGGACGGGACCGGGCGCCGGCTGTGCTGCCTGTGGGCGGGGCCGGCTGCGCACGCGCTGTGGGCGGGGCTGAGGGTGGGGGCGGGGCACTCGCGAGCGAGGCGTCGGGGGTTGGGGCGGGGCCAGGCCGTTGCGCGACGCAGTGGGCGGGGACAGACCCGCGTACGCCGCGGCGGGCGGGGCCGTGCCCGGCAGTGGGCGGGGCCGTGCCCGGCAGTGGGCGGGGCCAGGCGGTGGCACACGTGGCCGGCTCCGGCGCCCCGCGGCGCTCGGGGCGGGTGGGAGCGGGTTTGTACCGGGAGGTGGTGGGAGGTGGGAGGTGGTGGGAGGTGGGAGGTGGGGGGTGGGAGATGGGGGATGGTGGGAGATGGGGGGAGATGGTGGGAGGTGGGAGATGGGAGATGGGGGGAGATGGGGGGAGATGGGGGGAGGTGGGAGATGGGAGATGGTGGGAGATGGGAGATGGGAGATGGGGGGAGATGGGAGATGGGAGATGGGGGGAGATGGGAGATGGGAGATGGGGGGAGATGGGAGATGGGAGATGGGGGGAGATGGGGGGAGATGGGGGGAGGTGGGAGATGGGAGATGGTGGGAGATGGGAGATGGGAGATGGTGGGAGATGGGAGATGGGAGATGGGGGGAGATGGGAGATGATGGGGGATGGTGGGAGATGGGGGATGGTGGGATATGGGGGATGGTGGGAGATGGGGGATGGTGGGATATGGTCTGAGATGGTGGGAGATGGGAGATGGTGGGAGATGGGAGATGGTGGGAGATGGGGGATGGTGGGAGATGGGGGATGGTGGGAGATGGTGGGAGATGGTCTGAGATGGTGGGAGATGGGAGATGGTGGGAGATGGGAGATGGGGGATGGTGGGAGATGGTGGAAGACGGGAGATGGGCAATTATGTGAGATGGGAGATGATGGGAGATGGGAGATGATGGGGAGTTGGGTGCTGGGTGCTGGATGCTGGGAGATCGGGAGCAGGGATATGGATGCTGGGAGCTAGGTGCTGGGCACTGGGAGCTGGGGTGTTGGGAGCTGGGTGCGGGGATGCTGGGTGCTCGGGTGCTGGAGAGCTGGGTGCTGGGCGCTGGGACCTGCGGTTCTAGGACCTAGGATGCTGGGGAGCTGGGTGCTGGGCACTGGGCGGCCGTGGCTGTGGGAAGCGGGTGTGAAAGCTGCGCCGGTACCGGGGATGTTTCACATCAGCTTCGGCCTGAAGAGAGAAAGGGAGCAAAGCAAACCGCACCAGGTGACAGCGGGGCTACGGGCTGGGCTTTCGGGTGCCCTGGGGACAGCACCAGGGGACACGAGGGCACCCAAGGGCATCCAACAGCAGCATGGAGGCAGGGCAGGCAGCCTCTCCCCAGGCAGGGCTGCACATCCCGGCCACGCCACCGGCTCCCCGGCCACGGCGCTGCCCACGGCTCCCTTCTGCCTGCGCCGATGCTGGGAGAGGCACGTCTGGGAGCTGGGTCTGGGGTTGGGGCCGGGTCTGGGGTTGCAAGGGCTGTTTGCAGACCTCGGTCGCCAGCGTTGGGCTCCCTTGGGCTCCCTTGGGCTCCCTTCCCTCCACCTCTGCCCCAGCCGCTGAAGGTTTTGCTCAAGCTCAGGCCGGTCCCAACAAGCAGCTCCCTGCCCCATCCAGCCCAGCAGCCGCCCTGCTTCATCCAGGGCAGCGCTATCCCGGGGCTCTGGCGTGATAACCCCCCCTCCGACTGCAAATCCAGACCCAAAACTGCTCTGGAAGGAGACACCCCCCCATGTCACCGGTTTAAATCCAGCCTGAGGCACGTCTTCCCCCTGCAAAGCCTGCCCAGAGGCTGGGGGCAAACCCAGCCGGGTCTGCCAACCCGCGGGTGGCCGGTTCTGCAAGATCAGGGTTGTAAAACGGACATCTGATGTTCCCAAAATATCCCTGAGAGGTGTGGAAAGGTCCGCGGCACCCAGGCTTTCGGGTGCCACGAAGGGCAGGAGGACCCACAGGTGGCAGACGGGGCAATGGCTGTGCCCAGACCCGGCTGGTCCCCGGCTGGTCATGCTCAGCCGGACACCCCGGGGTGCGGAGGAGGCTAAAACGGGGCTGGAAAACACCCAAATACATGGAGAAGAAAAAAAAAAAAATCAATCTGGGGCTATAAACCAGAAAAACCTCCAGCACCAGCAGCTCGGGGATCAGCCTGTCCCTGCGTGGGGTTGGCTGCCAAATCCTCCAGCTCCTCCGTGCAGCCTTGAGCCCCCGGCACCGCCGGGACCTTGAGCCCAGCCTGTCCCTCCAGCCCGGGGAACGCGAAGCAGCTCGGGACGGGACTGCCGGCGTTTTCATGGCGCACGGAGCACCCGGGGGAGCGGGACTGCCTCCTTACAGCAACCCCGTGGGCTACCAGGGCCTAAATATAACCTCACGCAGCGACCTCGCCCGTCGCTCCTGCCGGTAAATGCGTTGCGTGTAAAGTGACCGAGGGGACGGAGCTGGGCGCTGTCTGACTCGGCACACGCGCGTGTGTGTGTGTGTGTGTGCGCGCGCGGCTCAGCTGTGCCGGGACGGCTACGGGCTGAAAGATAAGTTCAACACCCCGGGAGGTTATCGGCACGCCAGGCGGTTGCCCTGCTGCTGCAAACCCCTCCGTGCCTCCACCTTGCGCTCTGCTTCAGGCGACAGCAGGCAAGGGAAGGGCAGGAGCAGGCGGGGGGGGGATCCCACGACACAGACAGCCGTGACCGAGGGGGGCTGTTGTCGGGCTCCGACCCTCCGAAGGCACAAAAACCCGGGAAATGGGACAGGCAGGGAGTCAAACCCGCGCTGCGCTACTTGGGGACTGCTGTGTCCTTGAGTTGCCAGTGCCGTAGCTGCCAAGCCCATGCTCCCAACACAGAAAACCCCCCAAAAAAGGGGGGGTCCTCCAGCTTGTAGGGGTGGGCCGGCACCGGGGGCGCACCCGACCGCTCACTGCGAGCTCAGGGTGTGCCGAGGGGGTGCGAGGAGCAACGACCACGGCCAGGGAGCATCCCAGGGAGCATCCCAGGGAGCGTGGCTCTGCCTCCCTCCTGTCGTCCCCCCCAAGATCCCAACATCTCCCAGGCAGGGAGGGGACAAGGACAAAACCCTCCAGAGGAGGCGAGGGGCTGTGCCAGGGCCCCTCCTGCTCCCTGGCACCGTGTCAGCCATTGCCACTGCCGCCGCAGAGCGGGGCAAGCCCGGGCCTCTCGCTGGCTGCCGGCCCTGCCTGCACCTCCTGGCACGGCCTGGTGCTGCCTCCCCGGCACGGTGCCCGTCGGGGACGGGGAGAGTCCCAGAGGGGCTGGGGGCACCCGGTGCCACGCCAGGGGTGACACCGGGGGGCTCCCTCCCCGGTGTGTGGTACCAATGTCACCAGCCTCGTTCACAGCTCCCCTGGGTCTCTCCAAAGGGGGTTTCTGCCCCCCATTGTCCCCCAAATCTACAGCAGGGTTGTACTGGGACAGACAGAGGGCGAGAGGTGGATCTGTCCCCCTCTTCCCCGCCCAAATCCCAGGATTTGGCCCATTTTACAGCTCCCCGTCCCCTTTTCCGTTCAGGAACAGCCAGGCCACTTCCAACGCCAGCCCTCCAGACGGAAAACGTTCAGCACAATTAACCCCCACTCACTAAAATCATAACCAACGTGGGGGGGGGGTGATTTTGGGGTTTGCCAGCCCAGAAAAAAACCTCTTTGTCTTTTTGTAAGAGCAGAACTAGATTCTAAAAGCTTCAAGCGGCTGCGCAGGCCGATTCCCTGCGCCGTTCCTCCCAAAATCACACAGGGACATGGCCCGGGCCCAGCCTGCCCCACGCTTCCCTCCAAGAAAGGAAAGTCCGAGACACCTGCCTTCGTATAGAAAGCCTTTTTTTCCTGCCTTCATGCAAAATGTATTGCTTACTTTTGCCTTTTATGTGTCCCGATCCCCGAAATACACATTATTCCCCTACATACTTGCAGACTGAAAACCTCGTCCGTGACACCCACAGCTCAGCCAGCGAGGCCGCTCGCAAGGAGCATTGCCAGCGCCAGGGGCAGGAACGGAGGCTTTGGGAAAAATCCGAGGGAGACACTCGGAAAAGCTCCTCATCGACTTTGCTTTTTGGGTCGCTCCTCTCCTCAAGATCCAAGATGGAGCCTCGGCTCACCCCGGGAAGGGGAGGCAGAGCCAGAATTGGGCAGAGAGGCCATTTGGGGTGAGACCCACCACCTCCTTCAGCTCGCACCGCGCCAGCCCGGGGGGCCGCGTTCCCCACGGGGAGACCTGGCTGCTAATCGCGACCCGTGCCTGCTAACTGCCATCCAGGCGCGGTCCTGAAGGAGGGGAGAGGCATTAAAGAGTTAAGCGCCCGGCGGCTGAAGCAGAAGGCCGGGCCTAGAGCCGGGCACCCCCCCTCCGAGGCAGGCACCTTTCTGGCCGCCCCCCCCCCCCCGCGCAGGCCGCTTGAGCGGGGCCTCGGCCCCCTGTGCCAGCGCCAGGCCGGGCCAAGCAGCACCCGGGGCCGGATTTCAGTGTCTCTGTCCCGGCCAGAAACCTCCTCCCCGGAGCCCGACGGGCCCTGTCCGCCCAACCGCGGCGCCGTCCCCGCCGAGGGGCTCAGGTGAGCCCGGGGAGGGCCCGCAGCGCCCGGCCCCTGCCGCCCTGCAAGGGCCCCCGTCGCATCGGGGCCTGCGGGAGGCGGGAGCGCGCACCCGCCGCGGCGGAGGCCTCGGCTCCGGGTCCCCCCGCCCCGCGGCGGCAGCGGGGCCGGGAGCGCTCGGCGGCGCAGGCCGGGGCCGGGGCCCGCGGCCCGCCCCCCTCAGCCCCCCGGGCGGCCCCGCCCCGCCCGTCGCCACGGCAACGCGCCGCGCCCGGATGCGGCGCTCCCCGCTCGGCATCACGGGACAGCGAGTCTGCGGCCGCCCTGTCCCCGCCGCCCTGCCGCGGCGGAGGACTACAGCCCCCATAAGTCCCCGCGGCGGAGGCGCGCCCCACCTCTTCCTTACGAGTCTCGTTTCCATTGGCTCCGCCGAGCCGTCGAGCAAGCGGCACGGAGGCGCCTGATTGGCGGGAGGGCGGCAGGGCCGAGGCGCCGGCTATGGCGGCCGAGCGGGCGGTGGGGGAGCGGCGGCCGCCATTTTGTGTGTGTGGAGGCCGGCTCTGGGCCTCGCTGCCCGCCGCGGAGGCGGGGGTGCGCGGCGCGGCGAGGCCGGTGAGCGGCCGGGGACCGGCGGGGGGGGCTCCTCCGCGGCGCCGAGCCGGGAGCGCGGGGCTGCCCGGCCGGGCCTCCCTTCCCCGGGAGCGGAGCGCGGGTCTCCCCGCCGGCCCCGAGGTGGGCGGCGGCGCCGCGCCCGCCACCGGCCGCTTCCCCTGTCAGGGCTCCGGGGACGGGGGGAGCCCTATCCCTGCCGGGAGCGCCTCGTCTGGAGCCGGGGGAGGCCTGGAGCGGCGCCGGGGCCTCGTCCGGGGCGCCGCGGCCTCCTCCCGGGGCCTCAGTGCGCGGTGGGGCGGGGGGAGGCCCGGCCCGGCCCGGCCCTCCTCGCCTCGGGCTCCGCGGGTCTTCATGTCGTGGCTCCGCTCGCAAGGGGCGCCTCAGCTCCGGCCTCACCTGTAGTGCTGGGGGGGGGTGGTGTGTGTAACATTTTTCTAGCAAAACCCGCGTTAAACGGTATTTGAACGTTGCTCGACAGCAGCAGCCCGAGCTCCCTGCAGGGCTGGTTTGCGACGGACCCCCGGTAGGAGCAAAGTGAGGAGGAACAGCGCAGGTTTATATTGAAAGTGAAATTTGGGTTAGAAAACACGTTTCCTGGAAGGGTGAAAGCTGCTCGTTGTCCGCCGTGCCACAACACCCGTTTAATACACCGCGTCGGGGGAAGAATGAGCCCTCGAATTTAATCCTTTGTTTCACACGTTTCAGCCGAACCACGGCCGGATTCTCAGAGGGGGTTCGCCCTGGCTGGATCCAGTGGATTGCAGTTAATATGGCCTCCCCGCGCCTGCTGCCGGCTACCGAGGCAGCGGTTACCGCTGCGGCGCTTGGAGAGACTTAAAAACAAAAGCGTTCGCCTGTTGCCGGGGCCGAAGGGGTAACTTTTCAAGCTGATAATAAACTGGAGCGAACCTTGTCTTTGAGTTATAAATGCCACTCCTCTGGCTGGTGGAAACGAGGGCTGTGGAAGTAACCGAGTGGGTTTTTTTTCCCTGTGCAAAGTCAGAAAAAAAGCCTGGATTTTAAAAAAAAAAACAACACTTTTTTTTTTTTTTTAACTGGGTGCTGGGGAGTTTTTGAGCTGACAGCCCCTGCGCTCGGTTCCCCGATGAGGGGTGAGGCTTGGGGTAGCCGGTGAGCCTGGGTTGAGTTCCCGGTTGCGTTACGGGCCGAGTTTCTTTAAGTGAGTGACTCGGCCACGTTTTCTTCCCTCTGCGACAGGCAGATAATGCCGGCTCATCCCCTGGTATTAACTGGACTTGGTTTAGATGTAAAACAGTGAGATTTTGGAGGCTTCTGGTTTAAGTGCAGATTTTGCTGTCAAATGTGGACTCTTCCAGTTAAAAACCGGATTATTTTGCATTTATGCACTTGGTGGGTTTTTTTGAAGAAGGTGCTCTGTTGTTAGGCCTCTGCTGACAGTTTTGACTCCCACGTTGCTTTATTAGGTCTTGAACTCCAAAGCGTCGTATTTTTATAAATTGCTGCGTTACAAAAGCCGGGAGGTTGACCGTCGTGTGTGTGTCTTTGCGTGCGCACGACAGCTGAAGATCTAATTTCAGGTTGATTTTGCCAAACTAATCGGGGTTACGCTTAGTTCAAGCCGCGTGCCTTGCACCTACCCGGGTTGTTAGAGGGGGTTTTTTTTGTAGGGTGGGAGCAGGAAGGGAGCGAACACGAAGGGCCCGATCCTAACAGCCAGGGTTTGATATGTTACAGATGGACCAAAAGCTGCCAGCTTTTCGGCGACGGCCTCATCGGCGAGCGCTGTAAAACCTCTTCCCCGTGCAGGGCTCGCCGTGCCGCAGATTCTCCTCTTCTTTTTTTTTTTTTAACAAAACGCCGCTCACCTTGCGACGCACGGGAATCGCCAGGATATCCCCAACAGCTGTGTGAGTATATCCTCAGAACGTAAAGCTAACGAAATTAAATGTAATTAGTGCGAGTTAAGTCGTAGGCAGGACAACAGCGTTATTGTCAGCACCGTGTCCCGGCTTTATAAAACCTGGCACATCAAAGAGCCGGGTTTGACGGACTTCGGGACCTAATTGCCGGTGAGTACCGGCAACCCGCTCCTTGAAACTTCTTCAGACGGTGAGGGAAGGCGAGCTGCAGGTTCCCTTCGGCCGGTGTTAAGGGGCAGGATTCGGGTTTCACTTCACACCAACCCCGCTGCGGCATTAACGGGCTGTTAAGATGGACTACTTCCCTTTTTTTTTTTTGTATTTTCTTGCAGCCGGCAGCGTTTTCAGGGAACTGCTCTGTCCTTACGCCGCTTCGCCCCTGCGTCGAAGCAGAATGGCTGTAACTGCAGGTGGGATATTTTAGTCCCCTTTTCTTTTGCGTTGGTGCAGTAATTTCTGCCTCTCCCCGGGACAGAAACGCCGTCCTTTCCTCAGCAAGTGGGACACCCTTGCGAGGGGAGGAACCGTGAAAGCCCTTGAGCCACGAGGGTCCCTCTACGCCCCGTGTTTCCGAGGCTGCTTGCCGCAGAGCCGGTGTCGGTGGTGTCCTCCCGCAGCCGGCGGAGCGGCGGCGAGCCTCTTCCTACGGCTCGGCCCCGCGGTCGGGATGGGCAGGAGCTCCCACAGGCAGATTTCTGCCGCCACGGGCTCCGCGCCGAGGTGCAGCCCGTTTGGGGAGATTGGAGGGGCGCTGCCGTGCCAGCGGCGTTCCTGGGCTCACCAGAGGAGCCGGAATAAAGGCCAGTTGGCTCAAACAACCCGGGAAAGACCGAGGCGGTGGTAGGGAGAGAAGGGATGTGCTTCAAAGGTTTGGCAGGCGCGGCTGCCTTGCCCGCCAGGGAGGTGCTTACTTACCCTCAACTAGTTAAGACAGCGCGCTGCCTTCATGTCAGGAGGGACTAATTGCTGCCTTTTGATATCACATCACAGCCAGCGCTGCGGCACCTTTATCTCTGGCGATCTCTAAGATTTTATTTGTTCCTCTCAAACAGTTGAGCCGCAGTCCAGCGCGGCTCTTCTGGACCGGCTCCGAGCCCGGCTCCAGGCAGAGCTCGCAGGGAGGCTCAGGTGGGCGAGCTCTCCCCTCGGCCGGGGAGGCGAAGCGCGGACGAGCTCCCTGGCCGTTACTGATCCACTCAGAGGTCTCAAAGGTCCCCGAGTGCCGTCGGTCCGTGTCTGCCAGGAGGCTCGGACGCGGGAGCTGGAGCGAGCCTTTGCGAGGAGACGTGCCGTTCCTAAACGCCTCCTGACGCGGGGATCGGGGGTGACCTGGTTCGTATGAAGACTCGTCTTCATTGAAACGGAACAGAATAAAGGAGGAAGAGTTGGTGGAGTCAAGCAGGTCGGGGAGTTGATCGTTGCGGTACATCTAGGGGTTTTTTTAAAGTTCTATTTGTTAAAGCATTTGCAGGTGAAAGATTCATTGCTAGGAGTTAAATGTAACGAGTTTGGGGTAAGTAGAGGGAGGGCAAACCCCGTGAGCGCGCTAAGCTTGGTAAGGGCCATCACTGTAACAACCATCGTGCTACACTTTAATAATGTTTCCTAATAGTAAGTTTTTCACATGAAGCAGGTGCTGAGAACTACACTTCATGGTACCCCACCAGGGTTAGTGCCGTCGACACGCGCCTGCGGTCGTCCTGCCCCGGGAGAAAACGAAGATCACGGGCAGCACGGATACGGGGAGGGAGTCGCTCGTTTGGGCAGAGAAATCGCTGGCGAGAAGCGCCCGGGATGAACGAGGAGGACTCGGGGTTCGGCGCCGCTCTTCCCAGCCAGCGAGATCCTGATTAACTCGTTACCTCTCGCTGTGCCTTGCCGCCGGTCCGGCTCGGGGCGGCGCGGCGGTGCCTCCCTCCGCAGCCGCACCGGGCGCTGGCTCTGCCGAATGATGTCATGGCAGAGGGGAAGGGAGCGCGGGCGGCTACCGGCCTCTTGAGCAAGTAGCCCTCGAATAGTTTCCTTTTTTCCTCCCCCTCGATGCCAGCGTATGCCCCAGAGCGGATTGGCTTTTGCCAGGCTCGTGTTAAAAATCTGGCGCGCCCCTCAAAGCCGAGTCCCTCGGCCGCAGCCGCCTTAAACCCCCCGATTTTGTACAAACCCGCCCGCGCTGCCCACCCTGAGCCGAGCAGCGCCGGGGCCACCTTTGTCCCCTCCTCCCCAAGATCTCGACCCCCGTTTTTCTATAAAAGGCTGTTTTGCCCCCGCTGTAGCGTGAGGGGGGGGGTTACCCCAGCTGAGCCCCCGGCTCCCCAAGCACCAGTGTGATTAACGCGCTGCCCCTTCGATTACACCACAGCACGGACCAGAGCAGACCGCGACCCCGCCGATACTTCACCCTTTGGTTTACCTGTTCCCCCCCCCCCCCCCCCCAAAAAACCCCCCCCCCCAGGCCCCGCAGCCGCCTGGAGCTTCTGCTTTTTCCTTCTTCTCCTCCTTCCCCTCTCAGGTACGGGGGAAACGAAAGGTTCAGCCGTCGCCTTCCACCCATCCCTCCTCGTCAGCCATTTCGGAGGCCAAGTGCTGACTACCAAAACTTTTCCCCGGGCTGCTCCAAAACTTTCAGCTTTTTCCCCTCACTTGTAGCTTAAAGTACAATTTTAGGCAGTTTTTGCCCCGATTTCTGCAAACTGACCTGGGAGGAAAGAAGAGTTAAGTTTAACTGAGCCTTTAGGCAAACAAATACACTTTGGCTTATTAAGGCGTTAGAGGTGTGAGCGGTGTCCATTACACACCACGTTAAGAGCTGTTATTCCTCTTCCAGGTATTTTTAACTACTTCAACTCATTGAGCAGGATTAGAATTGAAAATACGGGGGGGGGGGGATAACAAAAAGGGCTAAGTCGGAAATTACAGCTAATTTTAATCAACGCCACAGACCAGTTATAACATCGTGAAAATAATTCAAAACGTGTTCCGGCCTGGAATGTCATTCTGAATATTTTCTAGAAATCACACCGAAACCGTTACAGTTACAAGTAATTAAATTTATTAGACCTCTGTACTTTTTTATAGTCAGTTTTGGCCAATTTACAGCTTTCCTGGGGATTTTTTTTTTTTTTTTTTTTTGGTTCGGACACAAAAAAAATAAAATCATAAACCAAATTCCACCGATACATCGAGCCCCCCCCTCGCCCCGCCACAGCCACCCAAAGGGGGGAGGGGGGACGGGGACGGGGGACGACACACCCCGCGGGCCCCCCCGCCCCCCGGCTGCGCTTTACTCCCGTTAAAAAGGGTCCGCGGCGCCGCCGTGCAGGCGCGTGGAAGGTCGCACCCCACCGCTGTAAAAAGCCCCCCCCGTGTCCCCCACCCCACCCCCCCACCCCACCCCCCCGTGTCACTCCCCCAGCTTGCAGGGGCCCTTCTCCTGCCCGGGCGGGTCCTTCTCCTTCAGCAGCTGCAGGTTCTCGGCTCGCAACCTGTCCACCTCCAGCTCCAGCTGCCGCACCCGCGCCGTCTCCGCCGTCTCCCCCCCGTGTTTTTTGCTCTCCATCCTCAGCCGGTTGTTCTCCTCCTCCATGCGGGAGAGGCACTTCTCCAGCTCCAGGTACTCCTTCACCAGCTCCTGCTTGCTCATGTTCTGCAGGCTCTCCACGTGGTACCGCTCGTAGGTCTCCGAGAAGTCCCTCTGCAGAAACTCGCTGCCGTCCCCCCCCATCCCGTCGCTGCCCCCGTCCTCCTCCGCCGCCTCCTCCAGGAAATCCTCCTCGCTCGTGTCGTCCGACTTGGCGGCCGCTCGCCGCGGGTACAGCCCGGTTTTCAGGTCGGGCTCCTCCTGGTCGTGGTCCTCCATCAGGAACTGCGTGGTGTTGTAGGGAGCCACCGGCTGCCCCTTGGCGAACATCTCGGCGCGCAGCCGGGAGGCGCGGAGGCTCTGCCGCTCGTCGAACTGCTGCTTCTCCTCCCAGCTCAGCTTCGAGTAGGGCTTCCAGCGCCGCTTCTTCTTCGACGGCCGCCGGCGGTGCTTCTTCTTCACCGGCCACTCCTCGGTGCGACCCACCGACGACCGGCACCGCGGGCCCAGGCCGGGACGCGCCGCTCCGCCCGCCGCCGGCCGCCCCTCGGCGCCGCCCTCGCCCTCCGCCGCCGCCTCCTCCGCCCCGGGGGGTGGCAGCCGCCCCGCCTCGCCGTCCGCCGCCGGCGCGTCGCCGCGCTCGGCCTCCGGCTCGGGCTGGGGCTCCGGCCGCGGCTCGGGCTCGCGGCGGGGCTCCGGTTCGCGCTGGGGCTCGGGCTCCGGCCCCGGCTCGGCGAGCGCCGCGTCGGCCATGGCGCTCGGCTCCGCTCCCTCGGGGGCGGGCGCTACCCGCGCCGCATGGGGCCGCCCCCCCTCCTCAGGCCGCCCGGGCCATGGCGCGGGGCCGCGGCCCCGGGGGTCACCGCCGTCGGTCGCCGAGGGGTTAACGCCGCCGGGCCCGCCCCCCCGCGCGCATGGCACGCGCCGCCGCCGCCTCCTCCCCCCGCCGCGCCCCGCCCCGCCCCGCGCCGCCACCCGCCGCCGCCGCCGCCCGCTCCCGACTGCCGCTCCCCGCCCGCTCCCCCGCCTTATGTAGCCGCGCGCGCCCCGCCCCGCCCCGCGCAGGCGCGCTGCCCGCCCCGCCCCGCGGCACGCCGGGACCCGCAGCGCCCCGCCCCCGCCGCCGCCCCGCCGCGCGCCCGCCGCCGCCGCTACGGCTGGCCGCACGCGGGCGGCGCCGCCCCGCGGCCCATCGGCGGGCGCGGGGGGCGGGCCCGCCCGCTGGGCCCCGCCCCCTGGCCGCGGCGGGAGGGGGGCTGCGATCGGCGGCGCCGGACGTCACTCGCGCGCGGCACCGCCAATCCGGAGGGGCGGGGGCGGGGCCGGGCCGTACCACGCGCGGAGGGGCGCCCCCGTGCGCGGGGCCGCGCGCGCCCGGCGACCTTCAGGGCCGCGCCGAGGGCAGCGCCCCCGCCCCCCCCGCGGCGAGCCCGTGGGGCGGCCCGAAAGCAGTCCCCGCCGCGCGGAGGAGTCGCCGGGCTGTGCTGCGGCTCCTCCGCCCCGGCCACGATCCGGCCCCAGACCGGAGGGGCTGTAACGGGCCGGGCGGCGGGGAGGTCCCGGGGGGGGGAGGGGGGCGGGGGGGCTGAGGGGGGAGGGGGCAGGGGGCGGGCGGAGGAATCCCGGAGCTGCGCCGGGTGCGGCGGCTGCTGCAGCCGCGCGGAGGAAGATGTAAACAAACCTCAGCAGAAAGAAGTCCCTCCTTAAAGGCACCGCATCCCTTTTTTCCAGGGGCGGTGCGGAGCTGCCCTCCCGGACGCCCGGGTCCGCCCGCGGCCACGGCGGGGGGGGGGGGGCGGGGAGAAGGGGGGGCGCAGGGCGGCCCGGGGCCTGGCCCTGCCACCCCCACAGTGGCGATGTCACCCCCCGTCGCTGTCACTGGGGCCCCACGGCCGGGGGCGGGGCTGGGCTACGGGGGAGCCATAGCGGGGAGGGGGGACCCGGGGCGGGGGGCAGCCCTGGGGACCCCACGGCCTTGGGGGGAGCTATGGGGGGCCGTGGCTGGGGGGGCCATGGGGGGGGGGGCACCCTGTGGGACACACGGCCCGGGGACCCACGGACGGGGTGGGCCAGCCCACGAGGGATCCGTGGTCCACGGGGGGGGGGGGGGGGGGCCGAGGGCTGTGTCACCCGCTGTGGCAGCAGCACGGGGGGGCCCTGCCCCCCCCCCCGGCCCGGCGGCACCGGGGCCGCGGCGGGAAGGCCTGGGGGAGGCGGCTGCCGGGGACCCCCAGGGTGGCACCAACGGGGCGAGGGGGCTCCCGGGGGTCCCCAACAGCCACCCCCCTCCCCCGTGGGCCAGGCGGGCCGGGCGGTGGGTCCCCTGGGTGCCCCGGTGACAGCCGCCGCCGCCGGGTCACCCGAAGCGGGGTGGGAGGTGGTGCTGGCAGCGGCCTGGCGGCACCGGAGGCCTCGGCCTGCCGGATCCTGCCTGCGCAGGGTGCCGGGAGCTGCCCACACCCACCCTCCCCGCGGTGGCACTGCCACCCGTGTCACGTGGAGGCGGGGACCCTAAGGATGGGGACAGGACCCGGCCTGGGAGGAGAGGTTGGGGTCCGGGGACGGTCCCCCCGCCCCGGGGACCTGGCAGCACCTGGCAGCCACGGCCGGGGCTGGCGGGGCAGGGACAGGCAGCGGCCACCGTGCCCCTCTGCCCGCTGCGGGGACAAGGGGGTGGCCAGGCCGGAGCGGGGTGGCCCCGGTGAGGCCCGGCTGTCCCCTCCCCGCGGCAGGGCAGCAGGCAGCCGGGGCTGGACTGAAAAGGCAACTTTAATTCAGGCAGGTTCAGATGTTCAAGCACTTCATGGAACCGGTCTCTGGGGACGGGGACGGTGGCTGTCCCCCGCCACCCGCCCAGCGCCGGGGCCATGGTGCCGGCAGGCAGCCGGTCCATCTGCGCGCGGTAGTGAGAGGATCCCCCGGGATCCTGTTTGGGGCGCAGGGGCGATCCCACACCATGCTCCCCGTGGACGGCCGGTCCCTTTGCCATCCCGGCGGTGCTGGCGAGACCCTGAGAGTGACGGTGGCAATCGGCGGTGCGCAGTGGCTCCCCCTCCCTCGGGGCTGGGGTCCCGGCCTGCCGGAGACCCCGTGGCTGGGTGAGGCGTTTCCTTCGTCAATCCCGTGGCGCTTCCCCGGCTCGTGCTAAGCAGGATGGGGAAGGAGGGGTGGCGGCAGCCCAGCGGGGCCGTGGTGGCAAGGACGCGACGGTCACCTCTTCCTGCCCTGCCAGCGGCGCAGCAGCCACTGGGTGACGAAGGGCCAGGTGACGAGGAAGAGCAGGGTGCGCGGGGAGATGGTCGGGGGCCACGGGGACGCTGCCTGGCGAGGGGACAGAGAGAGGCGGTGTGGGGAGGGGAACAAAGGTGTCACCAGTGTGACCAAACATCCCTCCCAGCCCTCCACTGAAAGGCAGGCGGTGGCAGGCCACCGTCACGGCCCAACAGTCCTTGTCACGTCTGTCATCCTGGGGAGAACTTTCATCAGAACTGTTGTCCCTGGTGCCCGGACGCTGGGGACGCGTCCCCAGGGATGTCTCCTGCTCCCCAGCTGAAGGACCCTTCCCCACCCTGCCCTCCCCCCCCCCACACCGCATCTCCGGCCCCCGTGGGCTGTCGGGCAGCCAGGCCCCTCGGGGCGGGCAGCATGGGGGGTGGCAGGGCCACCACGCAGCGCTGCCTCCACCTCCAACTCACCTGCGCAGCAAGCGGCTGGCCAGGGTCGGTCCCAGCTGCGTCCCCCTGCAATTCAGGAGAGGGTTTGGGGTGCAGGTGGGGCTGGGCACTTCCCTTCCAGCCCCCGCGCCCCCATGAGAGGGAGGGAACGGGGAGAATCGAGCCCGCTCAGGGCTCCTGCGAGGGATCCAGATGGTGCAGCCGGGCCGGGACCCCAGGGGCGATGGGAATGATGGGGGCAGCGGCTCCCTGCCTGCACTTCGGCTCCCTGCCTGCACCCGGGGGTGGATCAGATCAGCACCAGCCTCCGCCCTGCCGGGATGTGTCACCGAACCCCGAGGTCTCTCCACACCTGGCCCACCCCGGGCTGCCTGTTTGCAGGGACTGGAGCCAAGCCCTGCCGGCCTGGCCTACACCGGTGCAGGAATCGCGGCCCTGCCAGCCAGCGTCGGCGTGCGGTGGCTCCCCGCGCGGCACGGTGCTTACCTGCGCGGAGGCGAGCATCTCCAGCTCGCTCAGGCGCTCTAGCACTTGCCGCATGTCGTCCTGCAGGGCTCGGACAGTGCTGGCCACGTGGGCGTCCAGCTCCGCCAGCAGCCCCTGGGCGAGCTCGGGGGCGTTCCCAGCATCCCGCTCTCCCCCGGCGAGCCAGAGATCTGTGGGGCACAAAGGTGGGTGCTGCTCAGAGGCGGCAGGGCAGGCACACAGCGCGTGCGGCAGTGCTGCCGGTCCGGATCGGGCAGGGCAGGCTGAGCACCACCTCACACTCCCCGAGGACCCCCAGAGCTGGCACGGCCCACTCTGCGTGCTGTCGCCCAACAGCGAGCGACGGATCTCATCAGGTGCCTGCACCGCACCACGGGCTGCCCACGTGCCGCCGGCTCTGCCCGCACCGCAGTGCTCCAGGCAGAGCTGGGAGCCCCCAGCCCAGCAGCCCACCTCCCCCTCCACCAGCCGGCGCCGGGCCTGTCCCTGGGGACATGGGCCACCACGTCCCCCCAGCGCAGTGGTGGTGGCAGCAGGTGACCTCCGGCCCACCGATGCAGCAGGTGCGGCAGTGCACGTGGGTCACCTTGCTTCACCCGGTGAAGGCGGGACGCCAAACGCCAGGCAGGATGCCTTGCCTGCACGGCTGCCTCCCTGCCAGGCCCTTGGGCTCAGTGGAGGCCCCAAACCAGCCTGGCTGCAGCCCGGCAAACACCCGGATAATCTGTGCTACGAACAGGAGACGGGCAGGGGCTCGCTGCCAGCCCCCACGCGTGCCAGCATGCCGGGGGACAGCCCAGCCCGGCTTTATCGGCCTCGTTACAAGTTAACTCCCAAGGTCAAGCAGCCTGGGAGGGTTTGCGGAAACATTAATGGGGGGAAGATAAGCATGAGACGGGTGGGCTGTGCCCAGGTGAGGCGGCGGCACCACCCCTGCCGTCCCACGGGTGAGGGTGGCAATGCCACCCTGGAGCAGAAAGCCCCCCGGGATGTGTCTTGGGAGAGCCGCAGAGGTTGGCAGGAGGCTCCTTGCCCCCTCTCCGCAGCAGCACAGCCCAGGGCCTGGCTGTCCTCAAATGCCGGCAGCAGCGGCGGGTGGCATTAGGCAAGTGGTACCGCAGGAGCAGGGCGTCCCTGGGACCCGCACCTCCACGGCCACAGGGCCCAGCTTCACCCACTCCCCTCCTGGGGAAAGCTCACCCGCCCCCCCAGCACCACCCACATCCAAAGGCACCGGGCAAAGACGCCGGCAGCAGGGACCACGGGCAGGAGCTGGGCGCAGGCAGCCAGAGATCCGCACTCCCCGCCCGGCTGCTGGAGAGGAGCCAGCAGAGCATCCTCCAAATTTAGGCAATTTAGCACCGTTGCAAGAAATGGGCAACGCAGGGGATGTGTCCTAAGGGGGCAAAGACACCAAGCTGCTTGGGGACCAAGGGATGAAGAGAGGGGACGCTCAGGACTTCCCACGGCTGCTGAACAACCCACCCCTGGGTGCTGGAGCCAAACTCTGTTCCCTGTTGGTGGTCGCAGCCCTCACCTCTCCGCTCAGCCCCCGCACAGGCACCCCGCGCCCCCCGACATCCGGCCCTGCTTGCCGGGAGGTGGGGAGGGAGCAGCGGGAAGGCGCGCAGGAGCCAAACGCTGCACCCACCTCTCTCGGAGCCAAGGGCTGCGAGGCCAGCGCTGCTCCTCCCCTCTAGTCTTCTGCCTTCACCCCGCTCTCCCTGCCCAGTGCCGCCGTTCGGGGAGAGACCCAGTGGCTGCCCAGCCTGCGCGAGGGGAGAGAAGAAGGGCCCTGAGACCCCCGCTCCCCTCCCCGGGGGCTGCGGGAGCGCGGCAGGCGAGAGGCGGGCAACGCCAGGGCAGCGGTGGTGTCTCTCCCCCTGCCTTGCGGTGACATTTTTGGTGGTGGAGGTCGCGTGGGGCTGAGCGAAGCCGAATCCCGCCAGCAACACCAGGTAGCACAGGATTCGGGACGCGACAGAGTTAACCCCAGAGAGAAGTGAGGTGTCCAGGCTCGAGATGGCGAAAGAGCTCCAGGGAGAAGCCAGGCAGATGGGCGGTTTCCTCCCTCCTGCCCACCAGATCCGCCAAGCCTCGCCGTAGCACCTCAAGCGCCGAGCGCTGCGGGTGGCAGCCGAGCTGTCCAGTAGCGGGGAGCAGAGAGTGGGTGGCAGGGGTGCAAGCAAGGTGCCCGCACCAGCCCCACTCCGGGCTACCGGCCTCACTCAGCCCCAGCAGCCCACCAGTGCCCCACCGGAGCTGTGCCGCAGGAAGGAGGGGGGTTGTGGGTGGTGCCAGGGCGTGCCAAGGGCTCCTCAGCCTCCCCTCGGTGACGGGGACCAGGCTCCAACAGGGACACAAAGCACAGAGGGGTGCAGCCGGGTGGCCCCGTCAGTTTTGGGAGTCTCACCGGGCTCCCAGGATGGCGGTACCAAGCAGCAACGTGGCAGTGCCGCGGTGGTGGGCAGAGCTGGGGGAGCTGACAATACAGAGAGATCTGCCGGTACAGCGCAGGCAGGGCAGGGCTGGCAGCAGGCAAAGCCTCTGCCACGGTGCGGCAGGACCCCAGCGCTTCCCAGCCCTCCGTTACCTGCTCAGGTTCCATCTGCTCCAGGGTGTCGCAGTACACGTCCCCCTCGGAGTCACTGGTCACCTGGCTACCCTCAAGCGCCTCAGCGGCAGGAGCCAGCCCACCTCCTGGAACGGAAGCACACGGCTCAGCCGTGGGCAGCGCCGGTGGGGCAGAGAGGCGTTTCGGCCGTGACAGGAGGGCAGCAGAAGCTCAGCGCAGCCGCAAGGCAACAGGTCCGCAAGCGGGCAGGAAGGCAGCGTCTGCATGCACGAGGCGAGGCAGAAGGAAACAGGCACAGAGGGGGAAGGAACCGGCTCTGTTACTACTCCCCAGATCGTGGCCGTGAATCCAAGGACCAAATTCCCCCTTCTCCTGCCCACGGTGTTGCAGAGCCCCGCTCACGGGCAGGCACGCCCCGACACGGTGCCATTTTAGGGTAGGTTTCTCTGCCCACATGCGACTCCCACCCGGGGAGAGGGCTGCCATGGCGGCCAGCCAAAACCCCGGTATGGTGGGGAGCCCCTCCAGCGGGAGCCACGGCCCCAGCTGCTCTGGCAGGGAGCAGGTACCGTTCACACAATGCCAACCGCCACCGGGGTGGCAGCGCGCCCCGCTGCACAGGCAGGGACGCTGCCCAGCTCCCCGCACGCTGCCAGCCCGGGCACACTTGAGGATGGGCACGGCCTGGACACAGGCGCTCGCTCGGTGACCATATATGTTCCTCGGGGGAGGGCCGGGCTGGCGGCGGGAGGAACGCCTCCCCGGAGCACCCTACCCAACCCAGGGCACAGCGGAGGCCCCTCCGGGCCGGGAGAGCCGCGTGTGCCCTTGAGGGAGGCACGAGGAGGTGGGTGGGTGAGTATACAAGGGGCTGTACAAGAAAAGCCAGGACCAAGGCGTTAGCCATGGCACAGGCAGGGAGGGCCGGGGCTCGGCACCGCGGCTCCCGGTGCCACGGAAGGGGCGGACTTGGCTGGAGTCGAGGGAGAACATCCCCTTGCGGAACAATGACCTTCCAGGGCGACATTTTCCCATTCCACAGGGAAACACCCTCGCCTTCTCACTGCGGTTTAGCAGAATCAGGCCCCTTTGCACAGGTAAGAGCAACGCAGAGTCAAACCAACACGCCCAGGGTTACCCCAGCGTTGAGAACGGCGCCAAGAGCTGGACCCACAAAAAGCTCCAGCTTGCCGTGACTCAGGCAACGCCTGAAACACCGGCGGGGTTGGACCAGAGGTGCCGGAAGCCAACAGCTCTGCGGGTGGACGGAGGCCCAGCCCTGTCGCCGGTGCCTCCTCCACGGGGTCTCTGCCGGGTGCTGGCCACACCAGGGAGACCAACCTGGCACGTGCTGCCCGTTCCGCTGCTCCCCAGGCAGGGCGTCTTCGGTGTGCTCCGGAGCCGGGCTGCTCGCTGGGTCGTCCTGGCTGGGGTCGGCCGTCCGCTCCTGACTGCCTGCACAGAGGGGAAGGGGCAGAGGAGAATTAAAGCGTTGCAGGTGCAGGCTGTCTGCGGGCTGGGCTCAGCACTGCTTCCCTGCCAGCATGGCTGGGGGACATGCGGACGCGGGGCCACCCTCCTGCCAGGCAGGCCGGCAGTCTCCGGACACGCGCGGCGGCTGGCAGAGACGGAGAGAGGCCAGCTCCATTTGCCAACGGCCCAGGAATCAACGCGAACTCAACCAGTCAGCAGGGTCTACCCCGTGCAGACCGTCTCGCTCACCCGTCCCCCGTCCCCCGAGGCCCTGCAGCAGCAGGCAGAGGGATCAGCACTGGCCAACAGCTGGGTAAACACCGACGGGTGACAGCCACCGTCCTTGTCCCCTGGCAGGGCACACAGCGTGTCCACGGTAACGAACACAGCCTAACACAAGAAGCGTTGGCTGGGGAGAGCCTTGCCTCTGTTGTGGCAGTGCACACCGCCATCGCCTGCGAGGGCTTTCAGCAGGCAGCAGCACCCCAGAGAGGGCCCAGGGCAGCTGCCTGCCCGGGGATCCAGCTCTCCCCACCGCCCCGCGGAGCCCACGGGGTTAAGGCCAGACACGCAGCATTTCCAGCGGCCCCCAGGACTTTGCTCCCTGCTCCTGGCCAGGCAGGTATGTGGCAACGCTGCCCTGCCTGCGCCCGCACATCTCCGCCATTCCCTACCTGCCTTCGCCATCACAGCAGGCCCAGGCTGTGGGACCCCCCAGAGCCCAGCCCAGGTGACTGAGTCCCCTGAGGGGGTACAAGGGCAGCCGTCGCCCCGCACAGGAGTTAGGGCCAGGGCTGCTCTGCTCAGGGACCGTCACTGTCCCCAAATCCCTCCTCAGTGAGTGTGCTGTGACCCCTAAGCCTGCCACACAGGGTGGGTGGGCGCAGGCAGGGTCCCGTCACCTTGCACATCACCGCCTGGCTCCAACACCGTCCCGTCCGCGCCTGCGGGGCTGGCAGAGCGGCATCGGGCCTGTGCGTAAGGGCTTAATTGTTGGTCCCAGTTGCTTCAGAGTCTCGGCCTACGTGTTACAAGACACTGGTGAAAGCTCCGCTGACTGGAGACCTGTGGGGACCCTGAACCATTCACGATTTGGGTTCCAAGTGCCACTTTACGGTGTATTGACTTTGTAAATAAAAAAACCCAAACCTGCCCGGACTCCCACCATGCAGCACCTCTGTCCCCCAAAAGCTCCACAGCCGCCAAGGGCCCCACGCCTGCCACGCTCCGCTCTCACCTGCCGCAGCATCTAAAATCACCTTTCTCCTCTGGATTGTCAGTAACAAAAGCTGCAATCGCACAAAATTGGAAGGCGGGTTTGAGAACCTTTAACACAAATGACTCAACAGCTTAAGAAGTTCAGCGGTTTAATCCACCGTTTCAGGCACCTCGGGCTCATTTGCTCCACAGACGCTACCAGGTTTAGATTTAAGTGCCAGTGTCATTTATAAGTGACACTAGCACAGGATGACACTCCCAAGCAGGTAATGACCAGGAGTTTAGACCCAGCCTTTATGTTCCAGAGAAAAATTAAGTCTATTTGCCTTTTAAAGGGATTCAGCATCAAAATGGAGAACAAAAGCACCTGGGTACCACAGGAAGGCGCAGCCATCCTGAGGCCAAGCCTTACAGACAACGTGTTTTCAGCATCCTTGTTGGAAGCAGGGGGTGACAGTAGCTGTCAGACACAGGACAGATGCCTGGGCACATGCGGGGAGCGAGTCTATTCGTCAGCACTCTTCCAACATTAGCAAAGCACTGACAGTTTACACACCCGCTGCGAATACACCCCGAAAGCTCACGTGCTGCTGAGCTAATCTACTGGAAATGCGGCACAGCCAAACCTCCAGACGTGCAGCTGGCAGGTTCGCTCTGCGGTAGCCAACACCTTTCTGAACCAACATGTCCAGCCCCTTACACACTCGGACACTTCTCGCAAGTCAGATACACCGAGGACTGCCCTGCTCCAGGGGTGGGACGGGTCCCCAGTCACCTCTCAGCACGAGACAGCAGCCACGGGCATGGAAAGGGCTGGGAAGGACTCTTCTCTACCACAGGGCGGTCCCAGTAATCACGTTTCTAAACCCCAGTTTCTCCACATCCACTCCACTGCAAAAACTGGCCGGCCTATCCAGATGTTTACATCAGATGACCTGCACTCCCTGCACACAGCCCGCCCTGCCTGGAGGAGGGCCAGCGCCAAGAGAAAGCACAGCCTCCCTGCCGCAGCACTCCACGGGAGCTGATCCCCTGCTCTACCATGTACAGGGATTTGGGCCAAGGCACATTTGGAAGCCAAATCTCAGGTTCTCTCCTCAAAGTTTTGCAGAGAGAAAGCCCAGACTGAAAAGACACCTGCGTCACTTGAGGAGACGCTTGTCTGGTGGTGCCCAAACAAGCACCTCATCAGCAGCTGCACCATGGCAGGGGCACCAGATGGGGCGTGGTGTGTCCATCCTGTCCCCCCCTAAGGGAGCAGCCCTGGGGAAGAGCTGAGCCCAGAGGTGATGGCCATACCGGTGCAGAAGCAAGCAGGGAACAGCAGGAGTGATGTGTCAGGAGAGGAGTGTGACACAGAGGTGAGGGATGTGCTGGGCACAAGCAGAGTGCAAGAGGCTCCCACTCACCCCCCTTCCTCTTGAAGAAGGCCTCGGGGGGCCGGGGCATGTCGTGGATCACCTCGTAGAGCGGCTTGAAGTACCCAAACATCTCCTCCGTCGTCTCGTCCATGGGCACCGTGTCAATGATCTGGGGAGGGATGCAGCTTGCATCGAGCACCACTGAGCACCCCACCCACCCTCCCCCTCCCCATTACCTTTTGGGCCACCTTCTTCATCTCAGCCACATAAGCCGCCATCGCCTCCTCCTTGGACATCCTCCCCAGGCTGTGCCAGGCATCCCTGCGGGTGACAGCAGCTGTGAAGCGGGGAGGAGGGGGGTAATTCGGACCAGAAGTGGGCCACCCCCCCCCGGGGGCCTCACCACTTGTACCGGCCGATGGGGTCCCAGAAGCCGGGCCTTGGGCCTTGGCAGCGCCCCGCCGTCGCCTGCTTGTAGTAGCTGTAGAAACGCAGCATCTCCTCATAGGAGGGCCGGTACGAACCTGCGACGCGACACGGCCTCAGCGGAGCCGGGAGCGAGGCCGGGGCGCTGCGGCCGCTGCCGCCGCCGCGGCCGCAGCTCCCCGGCCCCGTTCCCGGCCCCTACTCACCGCTCCGGGGCAGCCCTTGGATAACCTGAACGGCGGCGCGGAACTGCGCCCCGCAGCCCGCCTCCTCCATGGCGCCGGCCCCGGCCCCGGCCCCGGCCCCGACCCCGACACCGGTCCCGGCCCCAGTGCGTGTCTCTCTCCGTGAGGGGAGAGCGCGGGGACCAATCGGCGCCCGCCTTCCATCGGCCCCTCCGCCCCGCGCCCAATCAGCGCGTCGCTTCCGAAACGGGCCGCGCTGCCCCTTTCCCGCCCCTTCGCTCCCGGCGCGCCGCAGCCAATGGTGAGGCGCGGCGCGCGCGCCCCCTGCTGGCTGGCTGGATCGCGGGCCGCAGGCCAGGCGCGCGCAGCTCGGTCCCACCGCGGCGCCCCCTTGCGGGCTGCGGGCGGGGCTGCAGCGCGGCGGGGACCCGGCACGGGGCGGCCTGTGCACCGGGAGAGCGCACCGGGAGAGTGAGCCTGTGCACCGGGACAGCGAGCCTGTGCACCGGGAGAGTGAGCCTGTGCACCGGGACAGCGAGCCTGTGCACCGGGAGAGTGAGCCTGTGCACCGGGACAGCGAGCCTGTGCACCGGGAGAGTGAGCCTGTGCACCGGGACAGCGAGCCTGTGCACCGGGAGAGTGAGCCTGTGCACCGGGAGAGCGCACCGGGAGAGTGAGCCTGTGCACCGGGACAGCGAGCCTGTGCACCGGGAGAGTGAGCCTGTGCACCGGGACAGCGAGCCTGTGCACCGGGAGAGCGCACCGGGAGAGTGAGCCTGTGCACCGGGACAGCGAGCCTGTGCACCGGGAGAGTGAGCCTGTGCACCGGGACAGCGAGCCTGTGCACCGGGAGAGCGCACCGGGAGAGTGAGCCTGTGCACCGGGACAGCGAGCCTGTGCACCGGGAGAGCGCACCGGGAGAGTGAGCCTGTGCACCGGGACAGCGAGCCTGTGCACCGGGAGAGCGCACCGGGAGAGTGAGCCTGTGCACCGGGACAGCGAGCCTGTGCACCGGGAGAGCGCACCGGGAGAGTGAGCCTGTGCACCGGGACAGTGCGCCTGTTCACCGGGAGAGTGAGCCTGTGCACCGGGAGAGCGCACCGGGACAGCGCACCGGGAGAGTGCGCCTGTGCACCGGGAGAGTGCGCCTGTGCACCGGGACAGCGCACCGGGAGAGTGAGCCTGTGCACCGGGAGAGTGAGCCTGTGCACCGGGACAGCGCACCGGGACAGCGCACCAGGGCAACGCAGCCCGGCAGCGTCCCGAACCAGGGGGGCAATACCGTGGGGTGATGCAGTGGGGCAGCAGGGCTGTGCCGTGGGGCAATGGGGCAGGGCAATGCTCTGGGGCACGGGGACAACCATCCAGGGCACCGGGGCCACGCACGGGGACGCCATGCGCTGTTACATCAGGACAATGCACCAGGCATGGGGACAACGTGCTGGCGCCACGTACTGAGGGCCCCAGGGGAATGCACCAGGGGAGTGGGACACTGCACTGGGACAATGTCACCGGCGCGCTGGGCAGGGGCACGGCCCCATTGCACGGGGCAGGGGACAGCTGTGTCTAGCAGAAAAACTGATTACTATAATTATTATCAAACTTTATTAATTATGGTGGTAAGGAAGGGGCAGGATTTGGGGTTCCCGAGCCGCCGACGTGAAGCTCCTTCACCCTCTGCTCCGAGGGCTTCCCTTGAAGGCAGGGTGCTGTGGGGACCCGGGTGACATGGGGACATGGGTGACCTGGAGGTACGAGGTGCCCTGGGGACCTGGGATGTTATGGGGTTCCCCGGGACCGCCTGGATCCGGCCCTCACCCTGGGCTGGGTGCTGAGAGCAGGATGAAAACCAGCTTTCAGCAGCGCCGTGCCATGCTTCATCGCATCCCCACGCTCCGGTTTTCCTACACTGTGGGGAATTTCCTTAATCCGACCTCCAAATCCCAAATCCAAGTGGGGGGAACCCCCCCCCAACCCTCCTTATCTCCATCCCGCGTCCCCTGGGGAAAAATTTCCTCTAAAAATTCAAATCCAGCAGAAAAAAGCAGCAAAGCTTTTTAAACCTCCTGCCTTTTCCAAACTCTGACTCAGGATTTCTGCTCGGGGACGGCGCGTCGGGGCCTCGCTGGCTCTGACTCACTGCAAAAACCAACCCCGAATCCCGAGCGGTGATTCACGGGGACACGTGCTGTGCCATAAGCGTCCGGGAATCCGAGTTGCTGCTTTCCATGGGGCTCCTTCCAAATCGCTCGCGGGCGGTAGAAAACAGCAACGCCGCGGGAGAGGGGGAATCACAACCGGGATTTATTTTTGCTGTGGATTTTGCAGCGAGAGGTGTTTATCCCGGTTGTTTCACTGGGTCAATGCATCCGTTGCTGGATTCCTGGCAATGCAATTCCCATGGGAGGAAGAGGACTTGGAGCAGAGCCCAGTTATGGGGTTGCAAGTGCATTTTTGGGGTGGCTGCGGCTGCTTTCCCTAAGGGTTTTCCGCAAAGCAAGATGCATTTTGCATAAATAAATTCAATATATTTTGCAGCTCCTGGGGTGGTCAAAACCTCGACCCAAACAGGAGGGGGCATTGCCCTGGGCTGTCCCTGTGAAAAGTCCCCGTGTCCCCATGTCCCCAGAGGATTCAGGGATGGCTGTACCCCCCTGCCCCCAAACACAGCCAAGGGGATGCCCAGATGTGGCCCCAGCTCTCCAGATGTTGCATGGGTCACCCAGGTCTTGAACTGCAGTGGCTAGATGTTGCCTAGGGTGCCCAGATGTTGCTCCGGGATACTCAGATATCACCTGGCATGCCCAGGTGTTACCCAGAGTGCCCAGATGTTGCTCCGGGATACTCAGATATCACCTGGCATGCCCAGATATCACCTGGCATGCCCAGATGTTCCCCTACATGCCCAGATGTTGCCCCAGAGTGCCCAGATGTTGTCCCAGGTTACTCAGATATGATCCAGGGTGTCCAGATGTTGCCGCTAGATACTCAGATGTCACCCAGGGTGCCCAGGTGTTGCTCCAGGGTGCCCAGACGTTGCCCTAGGTGTCCAGAAGTTGCCCCAGGATACTCAGGTATCACCCAAGATGCTCGGGTATCACCCAGGGTGCCCAGATGTTGCCCCCAGCTGCCCTGCTGTCATCCCTGGGTGCTCCACCGTCCCACGCTGGGTCTCACAGCCTTTGGCAGCGCCACTGCTGCCCTGGCCCCGGGAGAAGTCACCGCCTGCGGTCGTGGTTTCCTCTCCCTGTGCTGCGGCTCCTGGTCCCCACAGCCCGGCCAGGCCTGGAGTGGCCTCTGCATCCCCCCGGGCACCGCGGATTTTTGCAAGAAGCCATGTTGGGCAGTCAAAAATAACCCCTTGTCGCAAAGACACAGCCCCATGCCCAGCTACGGGCTTGAAATCAAAGCCTGGCTCTGCCTCTGCTCCGTCACTCATCGCCCTGGCCGGGCTGCAGGAATGGGGACCCTGGGGTGGGGACGGGGGGTCTTCCCCTGCAGCCACTCATCCGTCCCCTCCCCACCTGCCCTCAGCAAGCGGTGGCTGTGGGAAAGGTGGGGATGTGTAAAATTGCAGGGATTTGGGGTAAATTCATGCACATGCTTGCACGGGCACGGGCACATGTGCAGGTACAGCTGCACAGTCGGGTGTATGGCTGCACAGATGCGTGTGCGTGCAGCTGTGTGTGCACACGTGCGTGCACATGCGTGCATGCACACAGGTGTACATAGCTGCGCACACACATGCACACACTCACGTGTGTCTGCACACTCGTAAATGCATGCATGCATACATGTGTACGTGGCTGCACACGCACATGCACGTGTACCTGCACACACACATGCATGTGACTGCACGCACACGTGCACGCAGAGACATATGCATACACATGTACACGGCTGTGCATAAACACGCACACGTCTGTGTGCACATGGCTGCACACACACACATGGATGTGCACACACACACACATGGCTGCACACACACACACACACACGTGTACAGGCCCACACACGTGTGGGGCTCTGGGACTGGGGACTAGCTGGGGACATTGCCCTCCTCCCTGCCTGCTTCATGCTGCTGCCAGTCCCCGGATCCTGCTGCTGTCCCACCAGTGGGGACGGTCACCTGGGGGTCCCACAAGCTGCCTGCGGCCCCTCAGCCCCGGTGCCACCCTGCCCGTGGGGTGGAGACAGAGCGGGCACGGCGGGACTGGGTCCCCAGGTGCAATGGCAGAGGGGGTCCCATGGGTCCCTGCTGTCCCCAGGTGTGGTGGCGGAGGGGATCCCGTGGGTCCCCCTGTCCCCAGGCTGGTGGAGGGGGTCCCCTGGGTCCCCACCGGTGGCTCCAGAGTGGCACCGGCAGCAAGCAGCCGTGCCCCCCGGGCAGAGTGGTGTCCCCCGGTGGAGACCGGGGTGTCCCCCTGAGCCGGTCCCCGGTGCAAGAGGACCCCCGGGGGGAGGCGGGGACCCCCGGTCCGTTCCGGGGCGGACCGGCCCTTCGGGTTATAGCCGGTGCAGAGCGGGACCCCCCCCCGTGCCGTTCCCCCGTGCAGAATAACTTCCCGGGTGCACACCGGGACCCCGACCCGTTCCCGGTGCAGAACGACCCCCGGTGCAGAGCGCACCCCGGTGCAAACTTATCCCCGGTGCAGACCTGATCCCCGGTGCACAGCCATCCCGGCGCAGACCACCACCGGCACCCACCGCTCGGCCCGGGCCGGCACAAACGGTTAACACCGCCGGGGCTGAAATGTGGCTCCTCCCGGTACCTCCCCGCGCCCGGCCCCGGTCCCGGCGGGGCCGCCCAGCCCCAGCCCCGTCCTCCGCCGCCGCCCAGCCCGGCTGCACCGGCCGGGGGCACCGCCGACACCAGAAGCACCGGGGCCACCGGGGGCACCGGGAGCAGCAGGAGTACCGGGGGCACCGGGAGTACCGGGGGCACCCGCCCCGCACCATGATCTGCGGCAGGAAGGCTCGTCCCGCCGCCGAGCAGCCCTGCTCCCCGTCGGACGGCTCCGGTGGCCCCCGCCGGCCCGGCAGAGCCTTGAAGAAAATGGGTGAGTCCCGGGGCCGGTCCCGCCGCGGGGGGCCGGGCGGGGGGGGCCGGGGGACCCGACGGGGCGGGCGGGGGGCACCGGGCAGAAACCCCAGGGGGCTGTGCCGGGGGGGGGTGGGGGGTGTCCCGGGAGGGGTCCCCGTGTCTGGGAGGGTCCCCGAGGTGGATGAGGCACCCCATGGCAGGGCAGGGTCCCTCACGGCCAGGAGGGGTCCCAGGATAGCCAGGGTCCCTGTGCAGGAAATTGTCCCCGTGGTTGGGTGAGATCCCCATGGCCAAGAGGGTCCCCATGGCAGGGAGTGTCCCCGAGGTGGATGGGGTCCCCCACAGCAGGGAAGGGTCCCCATGGCTAGGAGGGTTTCCCAAGGTAGCCCCAGAATAGCTGTGTATTGCCCCAGATGTTGGGGGGCAGCTGGGCCGGGGTTTGGCCACATCACGGGTGACAGGAGCCCTCCTGCGGGCCCCCGGGGACGAGCCGCTCAGGGTATTTATTGTCCCCAAGGCTCAGCTCCAGCTCCCTGGGACCCTCACCTAATACCCTGCCTCAGTTTCCCCACACAACGGTGCTGCCCACAGCGCTGTCGGCTTGGTGCCCTGCTGACCCCATAGCAGCTCGGGACAGAGCTGCCCGTGAGGCGCGGGCAGGAGGAGCGGGTGCCTGGAAAGGTCAGGGCGTGCCTGCCAGGGTGGCTGGGCCCAATCCTGCGTGGGTGCAGCAGGCAGGGCAGGAGCTGGCTCTGTGCCGTGGAGGGAGGGCTTTGCTCCCGCCGCCGTACTGGCCCACGTGTGGCTTTGGACATGCAGCCGTGTGCCCGGAGCTGCATGGCTCGGTGCGGCCGTGTGTCTGCTGCAGCTCTGCGTGTCCGTGCGTCCCTGTGTCTGTGCGTCCATGGGTCTGTGCACCCATATGCTTGTGCATCTGTACATCCATGTGCCTGTGTGTCTGTGTGTCCTTGCACCAGTGCATCCATGCATCCATCTGTCCCTGCATCTCTATATCCGTGCATCCATGTGTCCATGTATCAGTGCATCCCTATGTCCGTGCATCCCTATGTCCATGCATCCGTGTATCCATGCATCCATACACTTGTGCACCTGTGACCCCACATGCCTGTGTGTCCGAGCATCCGTGCGTCTGTGCACTTGTATGCCCATGTGCCTCTATCCATATATCCATATGCTTGTGCATCCATGCATCCGTGTGTCTGTATCCGTCCTCTGAAGACGCCCTCGATTCTGCACCGCGGGCAGGATGTGACCGCGCAGGAGGTGGTGGCAGATGGTGGCCGCGTCCCCGGGGCCGTGGCCGGCTCTGGATGTCCCTGCTCGGCCCCAAACCTGACGTTTCCCAGCCCAGGAGCAGCATCTCTAGCCGGAGTGGGGACACGGGCACAGGGGGTGTTCTTACGGAGTGGCTGCCAAAACAGAAAGAGAGGAAATAACTGCTCTTTGGAGAATAGACGGAAAAGTCTTGGCTCCTCTGTGAGCCTGGGCGTGGGCCTGTGGGTCCCCCGAGGCCACCCCGTCAGCGTGCCCAGCCTGACCTTTGCTGCCGGCACCATCCCGGCACTCCCCACGCGTGATTTGGGCAGCTTTGCTGGGATTTAGCAACTGGGCTGTGCCGTGCGAGCAGGGCTCTGCCACCGCGCTGTGGTGCCCTGTCCCCCCCAGCCGGCCATGTGGTGCCCCAAAGGGGCCCGATGGCAGTGGCTTGTCCTGTCTCTTCTCTCCTGTCTGTCCTGTCCCATTCCATCCATCCCATCCCATCCCATCCCATCCCATCCCATCCCATCCCATCCCATCCCGTTCTCTCCTGTCTGCCCTGTCCCATCATGTCTGTCCCATCATGTTCCATCCTGTCCCATCCCATCCGGCCCCATCTCATCCCATCTGCCCTGTCCCACCCTGTCCCATCCCATTCTGTCCTGTCTGCCACGTCCCATCACGTTTGTCCCATCCCATCCCATCGCATCTGTCCTGTCCCATCCTGTCTGTCCCATCAGGTCCCATCCTGCCCTGTCTGCCCTGTCCTGTCCCATCCCGTGATATCCCATCTGGTGCCATCCCATCCCATCCTGTGCCATCCAATCCCATCCTGTCCTGTCCCATCCTGCCATGTTTGTCCCGCCCGACTCTGTCCCATCCAGTCCTGTCTGCCCCACCCTCTCCTGTCCCATCCTACCTGTCCCATCTTGTCCTGTTGTGTCCTATCTGTACTGTCATATCTTGTCATATGTGTCCCATCTTATCCCATCCCATCGCCCTCTTCTGTCCATCCCATCCTGTCCTGTCCCATGCCGTGCCACTCTGTCCCATCCCATCCCATCCCATCCCATCCCATCCCATCCCATCCCATCCCATCCCATCGCATCATGTCTGTCCTGTCCCATCTGTCCCATCCTGTCCTGTCTGTCCCATGCCATGCCATCCCATCCCATGGGATGTGCAGGGGTGTACACATGCAGGTGTGCATACAGATGTGCACCAAGCCCCCCCCCACTCCCACCCAGTACCCCCAGTAGACCCTCAGAGCCTCCAGTACCTCCCAGTGCTCCCCAGTACCCCCCCGATAGCTGCGCAGGGTGCCCACGGGCTGGTCCCCCGCAGGCCTGACGGAGGACGAGGACATCCAGCGGATGCTGCGGGGCTCCCTGCTCCGGAAGATCAAGTCCCGGCGGGGTCCCAGGGAGCGGCTGTTCCGCCTGCAGGAGGACGGGGCGACCATCTGCTTCGAGGGGCGCTTCGGACGCGCTCGCTCCCAGCAGAGCTGTGAGTGCCGGTGCTGGGGACTGTCCCCCGGGGGCTCAGGGACACTCAGGACATCCTGCACAGCCTCGAGCTGCAGGGAGGGGTTGGGACCTGGTCAGTGCCCCAGACCTGCCCGTGGGGACTTGGGCATGAGCTGGGACCCAGACCCCCATCCAGACCCCCACCTGGGACCCAGATCCCCACCCAGGACCCAGACCCCAATCTGGGACCCAGGACACCAACCCCCATCTGGGACCTGGATCTCAACCCAGGACCCAGCCCCCAACCCAGGACCCGGACCCCCACGTGCAAACCAGACCCCCACCCAGGACCCAGACCCCTGCCTGGATCCCCACCTGGGACCTGGACCCCCACCTGGGACCCAGACACCAGCCCAGCGCTCAGACCCCAATCCAGGACCCAGACCCCCACCCAGGACCCAGACCCCAATCCAGGACCTGCACCCCCAGCCTGGGACCCAGACCCTGACCTGAGATGTGGACCCCAGTCCAGGACCCGGATCCCCCCCAGGACCCGGACCCCAACCCACTGCACCCCGTGCCTCCCAGTGCTTCCCAGTGCACCCCATGACATCCCAGTGCACCCAGTGCCTCCCAGTGCACCCCAGGCCGAGCCCCCAGAGCCCACACCCTTCCCTGTTCCCCATGGGACCAGCGCGAGGTCCCGTCTCCATCCCGGCCAGACTCTGTCCCTGCTCCCTGGCATCACCCGTCTCTTTCCACCCTCTCATCTGGGATGGGTGCCCGGAGCTGGCGCCGCTGCAAGACAGCTCCATCCCCCACTGGCGTCCCAGTCCCCATCCCCGCAGGGGACAGCGGCCACGGCTCCTGTCTCGCCTGGGATTAGTGGGTTAAGCCCAGCTGCAGCATAAACAGGAGCTGAGCCTCAGTCCCCTGGGGTGCCCCTGGGGACGCGTAGGGTGTCCATCAGCAGCCAGGATCTCTTGCAGGATTGCTCATGGGTGAGGGAAAAGCTGAGGGACCACCTCCACCCCCGGGGTGGCCCCATCACCGCGCGTGTTCCTGCAGTCTCAGTGATGAACCTCGAGGGGGTACGCGAGGGACACCAGTCAGAGGGTCTACGCAAGTACGGTGCTGACTTCCCCGAGCGGCACTGCTTCACCCTCGTCTTCAAGGGCAAGCGCAAGAACCTCGACCTGGCCGCCCGGGGCGAGGAAGATGCCCGCCACTGGGTGCAAGGGCTCACCAAGCTGATGGGGCGGCTGCAAGCCATGAGTCAATCAGAGAAGCTCGACCAATATCCTTTGTCGGAGCTATGGGGGCTTGGGGACAGGTTGGGGACGGCTGTGGGGGTGACGCTGGGTGGTTTCCTTACCCCAGCGTAGCTGGATCCATGGGGTCCTGCAGCGAGCAGACAGTAACAAGGACAACAAGATGTCCTTCCGGGAGGTGAAGAGCATGCTGAGGATGATCAACATTGACATGGATGATGTCTACGCCTACAAGCTCTTCAAGGTACCCGTCCTGTGCTCTATCACCCGCTGTCCCCCACTGCTGTCACCTTCTGCTGGTGACACCTTCACTGCTGGCTCCTTCTCTGCCTTCCCAAGTGCAGAGAACTGTCAAACTCATCACACTCAAAGCCACCCACCATCACCAATGGTTGACTACCGCCAATGGTGGGGTGAGCTGTCCTGCCCAGTGCTCTGTGGGTCCTCGAGGTGTGACATTTTCCCCCCATGGGGTGCTGTCCCCATGGGCATCTCCCAAGGTCCCTTTCCACTTGGGAAACTGAGGCACGGCGCTCTGCTCTGCTGCACCCCAGACTGGAGGATCAGAGGCCTATGGGTGGAGGGACAGAGGGGACATGCCCCCACACCCCCCCTAGGCACAACCCATCCCTGAGCCCTCATGCCAGTAGCTGAGCCCCCCCAAACTCATCGCGCATTCTGCCAACCCCAAGGGACAGGCAGGACGAGGCAGGGGGTGGCCGTACCCCCTCCCCATGGGCAGGGGACGGTCCCTGAGGTTGGGCTGCGGTCCCACCAGGAGTGCGACCGCTCGGGCAATGAGCGGCTGGAGGGCTGGGAGCTGGAGGAGTTTTGCCGACGGCTGCTGCGGCGGCCAGAGCTGGAGGAGCTTTTTGGGCGTTACTCGGGCGAGGACCGTGTCCTGTCGGCCGAGGAGCTGCGGGATTTCCTACGGGATCAGGGCGAGGACGCCAGCCTGCGCCAGGCCTGCGCTCTCATCCGCACCTACGAGCTCAACGAGAAGGGTAGGGCTGAGGACAGCCAGCTCGGGTGGCGGTGGGATGGTGGGATGGGTGCTGCCGGAGCCAAGGGAGGTCGTGGATGGCGCGGGGATGGGGCTCTGCTTGGTGGTGTCACCTCCCAAGCTGGTATGGCGTCCTCCAAGGCTTGGGTGAGTGTCCCTGTGTCCCTTCCCCAGGATGGCACCAGGTGTCAGCAGTCCAACACGTGGCCTTGCTGGTCCCTGGTGGCACAGGGGATGTGAAGGTGGGGGTGGACAGCAGGTGGACCTCCATGTCTCCTGGGTGATGCAGTGCCAGCCCTAGCATGAATGTGACACTGCTGGGGGGACCTCCATGTCCCTTGGGTCCCACCATAGCAGGTCCAGGGTGAACATGGCACTAGGAAGACAGGGGACATCATGGTGAGGATGAAGGACCTCCACGTCTCTTGGGTATCATAGTACTACCCCTAGGGTAGATGTGGCACTAGCAGGATGGGGGACATCAGGGTGGAAATGGGACACCAAGGGGACTTCCACATCCCCTGGGTGCCACAGTGCTAGGTCTGGGGTGAACATGGCACTATGAGGACAGAGGACATCAGGGTGGGGACAGGGAACCTCCACATCTCATGGGTGCCACTGTGCCAGGTCCAGGGTGAACGTAGCACTAGCAGGATGAGTGACACCAGGATGGAAATGGGGCACTCAAGGGAACTTACATGTCCCCTGGGTGTCGCAGTGCCAGGTCTGGGGTGAACATGGCACTGCTGGGAGACAGGGGACATCCAGGTGGGGACAGTCCCCGGGATGCCACCCTGTCAGCGGTGTGCCAGCCCTCTGCGACACCCTGCTGCTGTGTCCTGCAGCCAGGCAGCAGGACCTGATGATGCTGGACGGCTTCATGATGTACCTCCTCTCAGCCGCCGGTGACATCCTCAACCAGGAACACACCAAGGTGCACCAGGACATGAGCCAGCCCCTGTGCCACTACTTCATCTCCTCCTCACACAACACCTACCTGACCCGCAACCAGATCGGTGGCACCAGCAGCACCGAAGCCTATGTCAGGTGGGTGCCCCTGGTCAGATGCTCCATGCCTGGATGGTCCCATGGTTCGAGGGTGCTGGGGCAGCACAGGGACTCATCCAGTGATGGTGCGGTGACAGGGCGCTGATGGCGGGATGCCGTTGCGTGGAGCTGGACTGCTGGGAGGGCTCTGATGGGGAACCCATTGTCTACCACGGCCACACGCTCACCTCCAAAATCCTCTTCCGCGATGTCATTGAGAGCATCCGCGACTATGCCTTCAAGGTGAGCCGGGTGCCGGCAGCCCTGGGACGGGTGCTGGGTGCTGGGTGCTGAGCGCTGCTCATTCCCGTCCCCAGCAATCACCCTACCCCGTCATCCTGTCCCTGGAGAACCACTGTGGGCTGGAGCAGCAGGCCACCATGGCCCGGCACATGAAAGCCATCCTGGGGGACATGCTGCTGACGCAGCCGCTGGAGGGGCAGGACCCCCACGACCTCCCGTCCCCGGAGGTAAGACCACCCCCCCGCCCACCATGGTGTCCCCATGTCCCCTCCGAGCCCTGAGCTCGGCCCTTCCTCCTGCAGCAGCTGAAGGGGAAGGTCCTGGTGAAGGGCAAGAAGCTGCCAGAGCCGTGGCACGAGCCCTGTGGTGTCACCTCCCTTCCGGACCCCGAGGAGGAGGAAGAGGAGGAGGAGGAAGAGGAGGAGAAGCTGCAAGAGAGAAGCAGCCGGCAGGTAAGGGACTCTCCCAGGGCTATGGTGCTGGGGGACCACGGCGTCCTGGTGGTCCTGGAGGACCACGGTGTCCCAGGAGTGCTGGGGTCTGGGGCAGGTGAGCACTGCCAGCATCCCCCGATGCAGCCCTGCTCTCTCCTCTTCCAGTCGCTGCAGTCGCTGCAGGAGATCAGACCTCTGCAGGTGGGTCGTGTGATGGAGCTGGGCGGGCTGATGGGTCGGGTACCGTGGGGGCGGCGAGCGGCTGTCACTGCCCAGCAGAGGGGACTGAGCTTGGGGACTCCTCAGCTGTGCCTCCCGCTTCCCCTGTTGGGCTGGGTGCTCCATTTCTGGGGTTTCCATCACCTCGGGGTCTCCATTGACCTTGGGAACTCCATGACCTTGGGTCTCCATCACTTTGGGGTCTCCATCACCTCCAGGGTGACCCCTCGGGGTCTCCATTGCCTTGGGGGGGGGTTGTCCATCGCCTCAGTTCTCCATTGCCTCAGGGTCTCCATCACCTTGAGGTCTCTAACATCTTGGGTTGTGCATCATCTTGGGTTCTCCATGACCTCAGGGTCTCAACCTGCTTGGGTTCTCCATCATCGCAGTGTCCATCACTCCATTGCCTCAGGTTCTCCATCGCTTTGGGGTTTCCATCACCTTGGGGTCTCCATTGCCTCAGGGTTTCCATTGCCTCAGGTTCTCCATCCCTTTGGGGGTCTCCATGGCCTTGGGGGTCTCAGTGCTCAGCACTAGCAGGGTAGGGGTGGTCTGTAGACCCTCAGGCAGGCAGGTGGCCACCAGAGCCAGGGTGGCCCTGACACCATGGTGGCTCCTGCAGGCCAAGGACGCGTCACAGGTGGCCCCAGAGCTGTCGGCTGTGGTGGTGTACTGCCAGGCTGTCCCCTTCCCCGGCCTGCCCGATGCCCTGCGCCACCCCCGGCCCTGCGAGATGTCCTCCTTCAGCGAGAGGAAGGCTCGGAAGCTCATCAAGCAGGCGGGTGAGGGCGACGGGATGGGGACGGGGACAGGGACAGAGTGGCTCCATGCTCCTGACCTCACTGGGACGCAGGGTGGGGCGGAGATCGATGGGCTCTGCCACCGGGGTGGCTCCATGGGTGGCGGTTGGGGGCACGCTGGCCTCGGCTGGGCGGCTCTGGTCTGATGGGACTGGAGTCTGGTGTCAGGGTCTGGGGCCAGAGGCCAGGGTGAGGGTTACAGGTCCAGGATCAGGGTCTGGTGTAAGGGTCTGGGGTCAGGGTTTGGGATGTGGCATCTGGGTCCAGGGTCAGGTCTGGGGTCTGGGGCTGGGATTAAGATCTGGGTCAGGGTTCAGGGACTGAGGTCTGGGGTCAAGGTCTGGGGTTCGGGTTCAGGGTCCAGGGTCAGGATCTGAGGTCAGGGTCTGGGGTCAGGGTCCAGGATCCAGGGCTGAGATTAAGATCTGAGTCTGAGAACAGTGAACCCCAGGGTCAGGGGTCCAGGGTCAAGGTCAGGGGTCCAGGGTCAGGATCTGGGGTCAGGGTCTGGGGTCTAGGGTCAAGGTCTGGGATCAGGGTCAGGGTCTGGGGTCCAGGGCTGGGATTAAGATCTGGGTCAGGGTCCAGGGTCTGGGGTTTGGGTGTGGAGTCTGAGGTCCCCGGTCAGGATCTGAGGTCAGGGTCTGGGATCCAGGGTCAAGGTCCAGGTTCTAAAGTCAAGGTGTGGGGTCAAGGTCAGGATCAAGGGTCAGGGTCCAGGATCCAGGGCTCGGATTAAGAACTGGGTCAGCATCCAGGGTCTGAGGTCTGGGGTCAGGGGTCCGAGGTCAAGGTCCAGGTTCAAGGTCCAGGGTTGGGGTCTGAGCCCCAGGGTCCGGTTTCAGGGTCCGGTTTCAGGGTCCGGGTCACGTTTCAGGCTCTGGGTCCACCCAGCCAGGCAGGATCCGTCCCTGTCCCCAGGCACACGGGTGCAGGCAGGGCACCGTCACCTGCTGGCAGGCCCCCGCACCGGCACCCATGGGTGCAGCGGCCCCGCTCAGCCATTCCCCCCCCCTCCAGGCCCGGCACTGGTCCAGTACAACGCCCAGCAGCTCAGCCGCGTCTACCCACTGGGGCTGAAGATGAACTCCTCCAACTACAACCCCCAGGAGATGTGGAACGCTGGCTGCCAGCTGGGTGAGACCCCACGGCCCCTGGAGGACACCCCATGATCTGGCACCCCGCCCCGGAGCTGTCACCCACCCTGACACCCCATCCCCCTGTCCCCACAGTGGCCCTCAACTTCCAGACGCCGGGCTATGAGATGGACCTGAACGCCGGGCGCTTTCTAGGCAATGGGCGCTGTGGCTACGTGCTGAAGCCCCCCTGCCTGCGCAGCCCCCCCGGAGAGGGGACCCGCCACCTGGCGCTGCACGTCAGGGTGAGGGCACCCCGCTCCCCCTGGCCCCACGCGCGGGTGGGTGCCACCCACGTCGCTGCTGGGTGACATCCATGACATTCCCATGCCTGGCCAGATGCCACCTACAGCCCTTTTCCCAGGTGACACCAACCCCACACCCAACCAGGTGTCACCCACATCCCTCTGGGTGACATCAACAGCATGTCCAGCCAGCTGCCACCCACGTCCCTTCTGGGTGACGCCAACCCCATGTCCAGCCAGCTGCCACCCACGTCCCTTCTGGGTGACACCAACCCCATGTTCAGCCAGGTCCCACCCACATCCGTTCTGGGTGACACCGACCCCATGTCCAGACAGGTGCCACTCGCACACCTTCTCCTGGGTGACACCAACCCGACACCAACCTGGGTGCCACCAACCTCTCTTCTCCTGGGGACACCGACCCTGTCCTCACATCTGTTTGGGTACCATCCATGTCCCTACTCCTGGGTGACACTGACCCCATCCCCCTGCCTGGCCAAGTGTCCCTTCTCCTGGGAACACCAACCCTGTCCCTGCACCCAGCCATGTGCCACCCACATCCCTTCTCCTGGGTGGTACCAATGCTGTCCCTGCACCCAGCCATGTGCCACCCACATCCCTTCTCCTGGGGTCCGCCACCCCGCGGTGCCCCATGCCGCCAGCCCCCAGCACCCTCTGCCCCCAGGTGATCACGGCGCAGCAGCTGCCCAAGCTGAACAGGGAGAAGGGGAGCTCCATCGTGGACCCCTTCGTGCGGGTGGAGATCCACGGGGTCCCGGCCGACTGCAGCAAGCAGCAGACCCACCACAAGCTCAACAATGGTGAGTGTCCGCTGGGCCACCACGGCCTGGCCACCGGTCCCCAGGGACACCCCAGGGCACCTGGTCCCCAGGATACCCCAGGGCACCCAGTCCTCAGGGACATCCTGATGCCCAGGGGCGCCCCAGGGCACCCAATCCCTGGGGACACCCCAGGGCAGCTGGATCCCTGGGAAACCCCAGGGTACCCTGATCCCCAAGGCACGCCAGGGCACCCGGTCCCTAGGGGCACCTCAGGGCACCTGGTCCCCAGGGGCACCCTGGGGCACACTGACCCCCGGGGCACCTCAGGGCACCCTAATCCCCAGGGACACCATAGGGCACCCTGATCCTCAGGGACACCCCAAGGCACCCGGATCCCCAGGGCACCCTGACCCCCCAGGGGTGGCAGAGCCCTCGGGCACCCAATACCCCGGGCACCCACTGCCCCCTGCACTCCAACCACCGCCCCCAGTTGAGCTGGTGCCCAGGACATCCCAGTCCCCCCAGTGCACCCCAGTCCCTCAGTGCCCCGTCCCCAGCACAGCCTGATCCCCGCTAGTGGCAGGGCTCCAGCATGTCCCAGTTCTCCCCAGTGCTGCTCCCTCCTGCCCTCCCGTATACCCAGCCCAAGCCCTGTGTGACCCCCATTCCCCCAGTATACCCAGCCCGGCCCCAGTATCACCCCCATTCCCCCAGTATACCCCATCTTGACCCGGTATGATCTCCATTCCCCCTGTATACCGCAGCCTGGCCCCAGTATGATCCCTGTTTCCCCAGTGTAGCCCGTCACGGCCCCAGAATGACCCCCGTTCCCCCAGCATAGCCCAGCCCAGCCCCAGCGTCACCCCCGTTCCCCCAGCATAGCCCAGCCCAGCCCCAGTATCACCCCCGTTCCCCCAGCATAGCCCAGCCCAGCCCCAGTATCACCCCCGTTCCCCCAGCATAGCCCAGCCCAGCCCCAGTATCACCCCCACTCCCCGAGTCTGCCCCAGTCCCCACGTACCCCAGTGCAGGACGGCAGCTAAGCCGGGGCGAGCGCACTGGTGGGTCAAGTCGGTCCCTACGTCTGGGGCGGCGGGTGGCCCCGGTGGCTGCGGTGGCTGCGGTGGCAGTGCCCACCCCCTGTCCCGGTGCCGTAGGCTTCAACCCGCGCTGGGAGGAGACGCTGAGCTTCCAGCTGCGGGTGCCCGAGCTGGCCCTGGTGCGCTTCGTGGTGGAGGACTACGACAGCACCTCCTGCAATGACTTCGTAGGGCAGTTCACCCTGCCCCTGGCCAGCATGAGGGAAGGTGGGTGGGTGCCACCCCCCCCCCCCCGCTGCCCCCGGGGACGGGGACGGTCCCCCGCCACCCGCTCAGCCCTCATCTCTGTCCCTAGGGTATCGTCACATCCATCTGCTCTCCAAGGACGGGGCGTCCCTGTCTCCCGCCACGCTCTTCGTGCACGTTCGATGCAAGAGCCTGTGAGGTCTCCGTGGTAGGAACATCATGTCCCCGTGTGGGGGACAACGTGGTCCTCCATGGGGTAGGCACCCTCCTGCGCCAGAGACACCCCGCTCCCTGTGTGGGGACAGCCTGGGGACACCGCTTGCCTGGCCGCGGTGACAGCAGGGCTGGTTGGGGGACCCAAGGGGGTAGGGGACCCCCTCCATGTCCCGTAGTGCCACCCCATCTGCTGGCCCACGTGCCCCGCTCCTCCCCTCCCTGGCTGTGACCCCGAGGGGACGGAGACGCTGTGAGAACCAGGACGGGGTGGCCGGGCCATCAAAAGCCCAGCACAGCCCTGGGCGGGGTGAGACGGGTGACAGCAACCCCCAAATGTCACCACCCCCGACCATGCTCGATCCCAGCCCCCCCTTGGCTGGCACTGCAAGGACAGTGCCACCACCATGAGGTCCCCAAGGGGACCCTGCCACCACGTGCCCATGGCGTCGAGCCTCTGCTCGGCAGCGGGCCGCGTTCCCAACCCCTGCTCCAGCACCGGCGAACGTCACAGATTTATACCCCAGTTTCAAGCCAGTCGAATAAAGGTTTTATTTTAACAGAGCCTGTCCCGGCGTCCCTGTCACCTCCTGGGGCCCGTTGGGTGGTGGTGGTGGGGAGAGGCTGGGGGGGGTAAGGGCTGAGCCCACCCCCAAATGCAGCACTGCCCCAGGGAGCTGCCAAGCACCCATGGGTGCTGCACCCATGGGGGATGGGGGGGGTGGGGGTGGCTCGTTGGAGCAGCCCTCAAAACTGCCGCGGTGACAGGGGGAGGGTCCTGCCAGACACCCCCCAACCCGCACCCAGCCTCCCCCAGCCCAGGACACCAGGGACACAGGAGGGGACACAGAGATACTTGCATAGGTGACACGGGACCCCGAGCAGGGGGGATGCGATGGCACTGCCGGGGGGGACGTGACGGGCTCCTGGTCCCCCACCGAGGGCCCGCAGGTCCAGGCCAGGGTGGGCAAAGCCCCTCGGGGTCCATGGTGTGCCACGGGGCATGACGGGGACACAGAGGACAGGGAGGCGTGGGAGTGCATAGATGGGGTCTTGGCCTTGGTGTGCAGCTTTGGAAACCTTTGGCTGGGAGGGCAGGAGCATCTCAGAGCTCTTTGTGGACACGGTTCATGTAACGTCGGGAGGCGGCAGGCTGCCCGGGCGCTTGCTTCCCAAGATGTCTTGATGGGATAAAGGTTTTCCATGAAAGAAAACATTTCCTTTACCTCAGAGGTTCCCATAGCACAAGATGACGAGCCTGGTGGAAGAGGCACCGGGGTGGCTGGAGAGGCTGAAGCCCCAGGGCGATGCCGATGGCGGGTCGCAGGGCAGTCGCTTGCATGTGTATCCGTATTTCCACGCTTCCAGAGAAAAGCAGCTGAGCAGAGAGCCCCGAGGTGCGGCAGCGGTGACGGAGCATCCCCCCGATACCCACAGCCCCAGCGTCATGGGGGCTAGCGGAGGGGAACGAGCCCCAGGAGTCCGAGCAAAGCTGGGTGTGCCGGACGAGCTCCGGGGGCAGCGAGGAGCCGAGTCCCCCCGTATCTTCGGGCGTTGCTGCTCCTCGGTTCAGCGCTTGCCCCGTTGAGCAGAGAAGGGTTCGAGTCTCCGAGGCTGGGGAGGAGAAGGGACAAGGCATCGCTTGCACAAATAGCCCTTAGAAAGAAATTTCGACGTGCTCCCGAGCCCGCGGGGAGGGACGGTGCCATCCTCCCTCTCCAGGCACCCGCGGGAAACGCCGAGTTTAACAGAGGAGGGAGCAAACCGGGGGAAAACAGCCGAGCAGGGGACAGAGCCCAAAACACCCTCCAGGCAGGCAGGAGGGCTCCGCAGCCTGGTCACCGCATCCTGGCGCTCCACCACGCCGGCGCCGAGCCGTTCGGCGCAGCAAGCATCTGCCTCGGTTGGCCCCGTCGAGAAAAGTCACGGTCCAGCGACCCAGAGGTGGCCTTCAGCAGACGAATGCAACTCATGTCAGTTTGGAACAGGAAAGATTTAAAATATATATAATATATACTTTTATTATTCACCCGTTAACTCCATTATATGCCAATCATTAGCTAGTTTCAGCAGTTACATTCCCTTGATCACGTCTTTACGAGGATGCAATTAAATCAAAACAAAGGAGACCACTGACACCAGCGGGGGAGCGGTGGCCAGCGCTTCGGGATGCGGTCGGTGAATCCAGGCGGTGGGCGGCTGCGCAGCTGGTTCAGTTCCACCTCTCCCGGCACGGGTCCGGCTTTGGCAGAAAGGATGAGGGCAGCACCTCTGCCAGGCCCGGCTCCTCGGCAGCGCCGCGCTCTCCTGGCAAGGGCTTGCTTACTGCAACACGAGTCCAACCTGGGGGAGCCAACGGAGATGGCAGGTCAAGATGTGCCCGAGCACCAGTGTCCTCTGCCCCAGACCCGGCTCTGGGCAGATGCAGCTCGCAAGCCCTCACCGCGCTGGCTGGGAGGGCTCAGCGCTGTCCGTGCGGGTTCCCCCACCAACTTCGGAATATTTGAGAGCAGCAAGAGCCCTGCGCTCACGGCCGAACAGGCGCACGGACCCTGCCCAGCTCCGATCTGGGGAGGTGACCAATGCTTGGGGTGTGACAAGCCCGGGCAGTCTGCAAGACAGCCTTGATTTACAAGCCAAGGTTGTTTCTACGCTAATAACAACAGATTTCAGAGAAGCTGCTTCCCGAGAGCCTCATACCGGGACAGGCCCCTCTGCAGGCAGCCAGCACTGCTGGGTGCTCTCCAGCCGCTGTGTGACAGGACATGCTGGTGGCCGGTCCCGGGCTCCAACCCGCTGGAGCCATGGGCAGCCCCACCGCAGGATACAGCCGGAGAGCGGCTCCCAGCACCAGGATCTCCAACCCACCAGCTCTCCCAGCGAGAAAAGGGATTGCTTAAACCTCTCGGCAACCTCCTGGAGCTTTTTGAAAGGCTCAGTGGCAGAGCAAGGCTGCTTTAAGACGCATGAGCTTGTATCCACAGACCTCGCTTCACACGCTCTATGAAAGGAACCAAAGTCCCGTTACTGCCGTTAAGGCATTAATTAGCTGTTGCGACATAGCGCAGGCAGGCTGCAGCACTGCACAGCCAGGCGGCTTCTGGTTCTCCAGCACCATCCGATTCTCCCAGGCGGCTGTGGACCGGGCAGATGCTGAACCACATCTTCAGGGTGGAGACACGGTAGCAACCAGGTGCTCCCTAAAAGTGGCCCAGGGCAGGCAGACAGGGTGTCTACAGGCGCAGCTGCAAGCGCTCGGAGCCGCTGGGTGGGGAGCGAACTGCTGGCCATGGGGACAAGGTGACACCCCAGAGATCCTGTGGCTCAGCCCCTCTGCACATGCTACGAGCAACTGCGCTGGCAGAGCTCCCCCTTGTCACGAGGTCGTGCTCAACAACGACCCAACGGCTCTCAAGCTCATCTGTTCTCTCTAGAGGGGCTCTTGTTCGTCTCGCCCCACCACGACAGACTGACACACAGGCTACAGGGCTGCGCGGTGACGCCCGGGTCCTGTGCGGGCTCACAGGGCACAGCAACAACCTCCCAGGTGACTGTCGCAACCACCGGTGTCACATCTGTCAGCCTGCAGCCCTCTGCCCGTCTCCTTTCTGTACCTGGCCTCCTTCCACAGAGGGAAGAGGTCATCCCTGCGGATGTGCGTGAGGTTAAGGACTCTGAACCTGCACTAGTCCAAGAGTAAAATGAGCCTGGGGAGACAAGTGGCGAGCGCTTTTCCCCAGGGACACCCTCTGTGCAGGCACAGCGGCGAGAGCACAGAGGAGCCGTCACTGGATTCACCCGTTACTGCGGGTAACACTGCACCAGACAGCGGCTGGCCTGGGAATGCCGAGGTGTGCGTGACGGCAAACTCATCTCCCTGGGGGCTGCGGGGACGAGACCCCTTCCCGCGCACTGGTCGGGCTGGAGGACCCCACCACCCCAAGGCACTGACCTTCTCTGGTGCCATGCTGGGACACTTCCAATTGTACAGGTAATACTGCAGGTTCCCGTCCCCAATCCCAAACTTCAGCTTCTCCAGGAAGGTTTTGTTTTCCATGAGATCCAGTGCATTGAAGACGTCGAATCCTTTCTGCACGGGCAAGACACGAAGCCATCAGCTCCTTCTGCTCACGTGCTGGGGAGTTCCTCCTATCTGCGAGCTGCCTGCCCCCTCTCCTGCCCAGCTTTGCAGCCCCAGAAGAAGGGGCCGAGGCCACCAGGGAAGAACTTCGCATCGGCGTACCCACCCTCAATTCAAGTGCTACAGACATAGGGCAATATCGTTTGCCGTAAGAAATGAGTAGACACCCTGAGCTCAGCTCACTGCCAGCTGGAAGGTTCAGGCTACCCTGTGTCCCTCTCCTGGGCAGCAGATCCTTTAGAATCCTTGTACCCAGGGCTCTGGGTACAAGCCCTGCCCCATGGCCAGCGCTCCCCATAAACCCAAGGGCGGCCAGGCGAGCGGTGAGCTGCCCGGTGAGCTGCCCGGCGTGCCCAGTGGTGCTGCCCCGGCCCCGCCATCACTCACCGACTTAGCGAGTATGAGAGCATCACTCATGAGGTCGATGAGAGGTGTCTTGGTGTGAACGTTGTAGAAGGAGTAAGCAGCTTTCAGGCTCTTGTGAGTCGGGTGGTTCATGATGGTGGAGGGCAGCGTGTAGAAGCTCAGGAAGTCTGTCACCTCCCCTGGGGCGCTCTGGAAGCCAGAAGTGACACCACAACACATCAGAGCCAGGATAAAGCCCGTCCGGAGCCTTAGAGGGGCTTTGCCAGTCTGAGTGATGTGTGGGCTCCCTGCGAGGAGACTCGGGGCAGCCCAGGATGGAGAGGCACCATCCTCCAGCAGCTCAAACCTCCCAACCTGGAAGAGCATCTCACTGCCCGGGGCAGCAATCTCCCCGATCGCTCCCACAGCTCGCCACACACTCTTCCAGTGGAGGCAGAAGCCCAGGAAAACACCCCCCTGCCTTGCTCCTGCCCCCTCACCTCTACCACAAAGGTGTCGATGATGTTCTCCTGAGGTAAGAACCAGTGCTCCACCTCCTCTCGGCTCATGATGGGTGTCAGGTGGAATTGCTTCAGGTACTCCGTCAAGAGCTTGTGCACTGCGGAGATATCTCTATGCTCCATTGGCCGCAAGCCAGGAGTCTTGGGAGTCTACAGAAAGCAGGACAAATCGTTTGCGCTGCTTGCACAGTGGCTTTTATCACTCAAGGGCTCTCCGACAAGCGGCACGGAGGCGCTCTCTGCTTAGATCAGCCCATTTTCAGTCCCACAACCCAGCACTCTCCCCTCCAGCCCTGCTTGCCCGGCATAAGGACGGCTGCGATTGGTGTGACACCGATGGCAAAGACCACAGAGAAGCACGGTGGGTCCCAAAGCCCCACGTGTCAGGTCAAGTCCCACTGGAAGTGGCCTCCTACCCCCTAACGACACAAGATCTCTGCTTCCCTCCAGGTCTCTGCTCCCACTCGCAGCAGAGACAGGCTGAGAGACCTGCCCCAGGCACCGCAAGGAACCACCTGACGTTACTTCCAGTTGGACTCGATTTCTAATCTAGGGTTGGGATCACTCAGCAAAGCCCAGATCAAGCAGCACGGACTGCTTCTGGGTCTGGGTTTCTGCACAAGAATCAGTAGCTACAAAACAGCAGCTGGTGCCTTTGCTGCGGCGGGAGGCAGGAGACAGGAGCCATGTGCTGCCCAGCACTAAAACAGCTCTCTCCAACCGAAACGAGCAGCTCTGACCGACAGAAGGAAGCCAACAAGGTCGGGGAAGGTGGTGGCAATTTTAATGCTTTGTTTGTCTTTTCTCCCATATCCAGCTGGGGAACTTCCCCAGCAGGACAACTGCAGTGACAGAACCGATCAGTTTGACTGAAGAATGAGGGACTAACCCAATTCAAGGTCACTCCGAGGCTGTGTTTGGACAGATGAAGGCTGTCATATCTGCGTTCTCGTTTTACCAGGAGGACAGGATATGACTCACCATGAAACAAAAGCTCACAGGGTCCTCTAGCTGCAAGAATTTGCCCTTAAAATGCAGGTACCCAGGCAAAAAATAAATAAAGATTAAATAAAGTGCAGTGGCTTGACAGAGTCATTTACTACATGAAACAAACCCCGGTTCTCCAGGCAGAGGACTCGACCTCGGCCAAGACATTTGTGTCTCCAGTTCCCAGCCTCACCCCTTGCTCAGCGAGGAGCAATTCGTGAGCTCTGCCTCCGTGGCTCACAGCCCCGGCTGGCACCCACCTCGGGCAACCGGTAAAGCTTCATGGTACGTTGCATAGTCATGTTCCTGCTCAGGTGGGAAAACTTGACCTCGATGAGTTTCCGAGGATTCAGGGACCGGTGCCAGTACCTGCAGAAACACACTTGCAGTGGGAGACTTGTTCTTGGGCAGCGGGACGGCAGCACAGGCACGAGGTTCTCGTAGCTGCCATGAGAGGGCAAGCGAGAACATCATGCTGGCTCGCAAAGGGGCCAGCAGCTCCCGCAGAGAAAAACAAGGGCGGCCTGAAGTGCCTGTGCTGCAGAAAGTCTCCCGTCTTGTGATACATGAGCAGCTTAAGCAGAGCTACTGGACTTAATCATGGAAGGACGGTGTGGGGAGGAGAAACCTGGGCTGGAATTCATCTCTCCTGTCCTGGGGAATCCCACACACGCTACATGCCACAGAGGGGATCTTGGTAAGGGAAGGTCTGCAGACAGAAATCTCTTTGGAGAGCCACAGACACTCACCTGCAAGTCCCCACAGGCTTTGGCAGCACCACTCCCGCAGTGTAAACAGCCTGAAAGATCCCCTCCAGATGAACCCGCCGCGTGATCTCACGGATCAGAACTGGAGCCACCCGTTTCGAGCGCAACTTTTTGTGGACACACAGGAAGTTTATCTCTACCATCTTCTTCTCTCTTGGGAAAGAAACAATGCAGAGCATGAGACCCGACTGTCCTGACCTGGGAGGATCAGTCCAACGCCCTGGGCAATTTACGTCCAGCCCCTTCAAGAGAAAGAAGAGTCAAAGCCTCAGGGAAGGCCAAGGGGCAAGGGCTGGGTTTGGAGAACTCTCCCTTAAGCTGTTACCCAAGGTTTTCCCAGGGAAAATGGTCTCCATCCAGCCCTGGAGGATTTCTGTAAGCCAGAGCTCTAAGCTGACCTCACTCGTTGGGGAAAACAGCCTTCATGGCTGCTAACTACAAGATGCCCTTGCACAGAACTTCACTGCCCACCTTAAATATCCCCCACCCTCTCCTCCAAGCAGCAAAGCATCTCCATGGCTGAATGGCGTAGGTCTTGCGCGGTTGGTTGGGGAGGACAACGTAGCCAGACCTCCTCAGCGCTCCCAGGAAGCCCCACATGCCATCAAGGGGCAGGATGAGGAATGCAGCCGAGCAGCACTCACGTGTCATAGATGTGGATAGTGGCTGGAATTGCGCTGATAAATCCAACCAGCTTCTTGCTGGAGACAACTCGGACTCCACAGTGCCACTGGGGCAACCAGCCTGGAGGACGCAGCGCCCTGGAGAAGAGACACGCTTCAGAAGTCACGTCCCATCAAAGGTCCCCAGTGTACCTGCTCCTGCCTCCCCACCCTGTCCTGGGATGCCCTGTGTCCTGCTCCAGGCTGCCCAACGCAGCTGTGGGTTTGCAGGCAGGAGGATGAGAGGGTGACAGTGGTGTGACAAGGCAGGACTGCTGGGATCCAGGGCAACTCCTGCACTCTCTGGCCAAGGCCCGTTCTCACTAGCGACACAGGAGGAAATCCATGTTCCTCGATTCATGAACGCCCTGAGGAAACAGCAGCTCTGCTGCAACAGGTCTCCAAGTGTTATTGCTGGCAACATTACTAGGCAGCCACCTTCGTCCTGCAGCTCCAGGGCACTGAGAAGTTCCTCAGCTACCAGGATTTTTACAAACACTCGAGGGATCAAACCAAAAAGGAAAAAAATCCGATTTTAGGCTCCCATATCTCAAAGAAGCCAGAGGCAGGCAGGGCTGGGCGAGAGACCCCTCTCGCAGTGTGCCTGGGACACCGCACACGCACACAGTGTCAGATGGGGAAGGGAGATTTCAGAAAGAAGTGAGAGGGGATAAGGAAAGGCAGCTGCAGTGCTGTCACCGGGATCAGGCTTGCCAGCATCCAACACCCTCTGCTCCGTGGCTGTGGTGCCACTCACCACAGCAGGAACTCGGGAGAGTAATCGAACCGGAACATGTTGTCATCGTCCTCCACGTAGTTCTCGTTCAGAAGCGTGTACAGCTCTTTCAGCTAAGGCAGGACAGACCAAGCAGGATAAGAAAGTTATTCAGCCACCACACGCCCCGGCTGCCCTGACACGGGACCCTGAACACTTTTCATGTGGCCACGGCAATGGGCACCGCGTGCAGCCGTGTCCCTGCTACCAGCACGTCCCCCTGCTCCGGGCTCCTGAACTGGTGCCGCTGCAGAGCAAGGTAAGCAGCAGGACACACTGATAAGTCCTGCTACCCTCAGGTCATCTCCCAGGGAGGTGGGCCACAGTCTGGAGGGTCTTCCTAAGGGAAAACTCCTGGCTTCAGGCATCCTTACATCCCCATGAAGAAACAAAGCCAACTTGGCCAACATGGGATGGGTGAGAGGTAACTGCACAGTGGGAGAAGTCAGACCCATCTAACTCCAAGGAGATGGTGTGACCACTGAGCTGGAGAGTTGCCCAGCGTGGTGAAGGACGTGTTCCCATCCCCAAAACCATCTTCGGCAGTCCAAGCATGGAACTGTCTACCGCGCAACGTAGACGCCCTCCCAACACACACATGCCAAGCTGCCTGTACTCACCACACCTCTGTCCCCAAGGTCCAGGGCGTCCCAGGTGAAGCCCTGGGGCAAGGTGTATGGCTCCTGACGGATATTATCTTTGTCTGGCTCCACGGGACCGTGGGTGTTCACCACTTCTCCTGTAAGAGAGAGCAGGGAGCCATGCAGATGTTCTCTACTGTTTGAGACCAAGTCTCCACGACACCTCAATCTGGCAACCAAAGTGCCTCATGTCTCCCACCCCAGGTCCCTGGTGCAGGCAACCAGGGATCGCCATTTCACCCACCTGGTTTGGGATGTGCCACGTGTTCGTTGTGACACAGGGGCAGAGAATCAAAACTCCTTCCAGGGCAATGGTGGAGCCGACTGGACAGCAAAGAGGAGGTGACCAAACTGATCAGAGCTTCAGGGCCACAGCTACATCCTCCAGGTCCACATGCGATGCCTTATCCTTCCCCATCCCCACAATCCCAGCCTCGGCCAGCACTTTCCCATGAGCCGCTCCATCGGATGGTGGCTCTCTCCCTGCCAGCTCTGGCCCCTGCCATTTGGCAAGCGTCAGGGTTTCCTTCCCACTGCGCTTAAAGAAGAGCTGCAGCAAACAAGACAACTTTTGTTGAAAAAACACTGACTCCTAAAGCCCCCGATTCAGCCAAGAGATGTTGGTTCAAGCACCGGCTTTCTCGGGGATGTCAACACAGCGGCATCACTTGAGTGCTGCCAAGAGAAGCAAGTCGCGCTAATTAGGAATTCCCTTAAAAAGGGATTGAAAAGGTTTCCAGGCAATGGGGAGGTGAAGAAAGCCCAGAGCAAGAACTGCCCCCATCACACCCACCCAGGGCAGCTTCCAGAAAGGCTCACCCCTGGCCGTCCTCTCCGTTTTGAGCAGGTGCTGAACCGCTCTGAAATCCGGCCCCAAAAATCCCACAGCACTTTTGTTACCCGACCCTAAATAGCCTCGTGTATGTAACGCCGTGTGCCAGAGAGTCCTCTTGAGCAAGGACCATGAGAGATGGCAGGACCCAGCGAGGGGCTGGCAGCCAGAGCACAGCCAGCAATTTGGTGTGCAGAGGAGCGGGTTGTTTTGTGCCTCTTCTTCCCCAGAAGGTACCTTCCACCCTCCAGGGTTTACCCAAGCAGAAATGATGTTTGCCACGGCCAGGATCCTCTGGGGAAAAGGGCAAACAAAAGATCAGGCTTTGCTGTCTCATGTAGACCCATGCCCGGGGTATCTCACTGTGATTTTCCCAGCACAAAGCTGAGACCATCGCTTCCAGCAAACAGTCTTTGAGATCAAAGAAAGCCTCAGACTGGTGCTGACAATGCTAAAAGGGAATCAAACACAGTGTTTGCAGCAAGAGGGGTCGGACACAACCTCATGAAGGAAATTACCGAAGAGCAGCCAATTTGAAGCCATGACAAGCTTCGGGTACATCTAGAAACTATAGGCTTGGACTCATTCTCTCGTTCTCCTGAGCTCTGCATGGATTTTGCTGGGGGATGCAGAAGCAGACAGACTAAGCGAAGCAATCCCGGGCACCCCGGGAGCGCTGCAGGTTTGCTCCAATTAGCTCAGGAACAAGCACCTTCCAGCCATGCAGCTCTGCGGCAGCGCACCCCTCTTCCTTTCAGATCTGCTCAGCTGCCAAGTGCTCCTGCCATGCTGAGAAACGCCTCGTTACCGACAGCAGATCACTTTTGATGCAGGCTGACAGCGTCAAAAGCAAACTGGAGAAAGGGCTGGAGAAAGGACTAGAGCCAGGAAGCACAGCTGGGCTGTTGGCAGGGGGAAGAGGGGATGAAGAGGTAGGATTCCCCACCTTTAGACGGGCATGGCACCTCGGGGGTGCAGATGCTCGCGAGGTTTGTGCCTCCCCTCTCCCAGCTCTCCTGGCTCAGCCCCAGCGCCTGCCCATGCCAGAGGCTGATGTGAGCCCAGCAAACCAACGATGTGGCAGCTCAGCACATCGACCTGCTTCCCTGAGCGGCTCCCGTCACTGGCTGGCCCCGTCTCACCCCGAGTTACCCTCCCCACCAAGGACCCCTTGCTGGGAAGCTTCAACCCCCAGAAAGGGGAGAGCTGGTTAGCTCCAAGTGCCCTAGGACTTGGCAAGAGGAAGGCTGGCAACACCCCGTATGAAACTGGGGCACCGAGGGCTGGGGAGACCCAAATCAAGGGCTAAAGACTGAGATTAAGGGATGCCCAAATGCAGAAGGCATCAAATCGGATGTCTGAAATGGCTCCCTGTCCCTCTCAACCCCCCCAGCAGCCTGCACAGCTCTCCAGCGGCAGGACTGGCCGCTCAGTCCATGATGCCGAACAGTGAAGGGTCATTGATGCCTTTGAAGCCCAGATAGGACAGCAGTGAGAGGCCATCCAGGGACCTGCTTGCTGGCCAGAGACCAGCTTCTTTGGGCTTCTTTGAGCAGCCTGGGGACCACAAGGCTTCTCCCAAGGAGCACGAAACAGTGAGGGGCTGTACGTACCTAGCTTGGGCACCGGCTGCGTGTCCCAGAACTGGTAGCTCCTCTTGCTGGCTTCCTCCATGGTTTTGGCAGGGCCCTGACCTACAGAGAAGAGCTCGATGGCTTTTTGAATCTCCTGGATCCTCTCAGCAGGTAAAGAGTTCACCTGAGGGCAGAAAAGGAGGGTGAAAGACAACATGAGTAAGCTGAGCCACCAGGTCTGTATTTCAGCTCCTCATTAGGGGAACCTGGAGCTGACCCTGCCAGGAAGGGGAGAGCAGGGACAAGACTCGCTTCCCAGCCTAGATCCTCTGGTAACCCTCTACAGGATGGATGAACCCTTTTAGCAGGCACCTGCCACACATCTAGACCTGGTTTCTAGGCACTCCTGGGTCGAAGGGGATAGATGAAGTGCCTTAAAATGCTTTAAGCTTCAGCTAAGGAGGGTGCTGTGAGCCCCAAGAGCAAACCTCCCTGCCTCACCTTGGCTAACACCCATGCGGAGACACCCTGGGTCAACCCACACCCAGTGTTTGGGCTTTCTGCGGTGGTTTTTCTCTCTCACAGCTTCAGCCTCCTCCATCTAAGCTGCCAGGACAAGGCAGAGAAGCTGAGTCAAGATGAAGGACGCTTTCCTCTTCCTCCTCTTCCCCAGGCAGACCTTGGCAGCGTGGGCAGCTCTGCACTGAATTCACAGCCCCAGCTCCTCCCTGATTCCTGCTGAAGTTAGTTTGAAACACTGAAAGCCCCAATTTAATGCTCTGCAGAGTCAGAAGGACAAAATATTAGAAATATTTGGATGGGAACTGGGCATCGGACAGAAAACAGCCTCTGTTGATGTGCAGATCTGTGTGTGTGTCCCCTGCCACAGGACCAGAGGGGACAAAAGGGGTGACTGCCAGCGCTGGGAGGGACAAACCTTGCATGCCCCATGCTCCTTCACGAAGCACCAGCTGCTAGTCAGGATCGGGCAAAGCCAAGAGGGGTAAGACAGACCCTGCTCTGACCCGGCTGCTGTTCTTACGTTAATCAAGCAAAAATCAACAACATCAGATGTCGCCCAAGAAGTAGGGGAACGCGTTCGTTGTGCTGGCTGCAGGCAGGAGGAAGCTGACAGGTGGCAGCGTGGTGGTTCCCTGCCTGCGAGGAGGCAGCTGGTGTCTGGGAAGAATAACTTGGAGGTGCCAGTCTGACCCTTTCACCGCAGCGCTGGAACCGGCTGGGATATCCAGCCAAGGACCGCGTTTACTCTGGAGTGCTCTGCAAACACCTTCCGCAGCAACAGGAATTCCCACACACGGAGCCAGGCTGGGAAATTACTCTAAACCTTAAGTTTTTTGAGCAGCCAAGTGCCTAAAACCAGGACCGGGAGACTCTTCCCTTGCCCTAAGCTACATCGGAGAGGTTCAGGACGGGGCTGGCTGTTGTGCGGGGCCACGACTCCGGGAAGGGGTCGGTCACCTTCACTGGCTGGTCCTGAGCCTGGTCGGGCTGATCTCCTCCTTTCTCTTTCTTCCGTTTGGGTTTCTTTTTCTTCTTTTTGGCTCCGCTGTCATTTGCTGGACTCAAGCCGCTAGGGAACAAAAGAAACACCATTGGAGCCTTGGGGTTTTCTTTTGGAGAACATTTATAGGGTTTCTGAAGCTCTCTAAAGAAAATACAAGCTCCCTGCTCTGAGTCCAAGTCTCCAGGAGGGGGAATACCCAGTGCACGGAGGGTGCAGCCATGCGCCCTCTCCCCAGCGTCCCTCCCAGCAGCAAACTCCGTGTGAGCTCCCAAAAGGGGACCAGCGCCAACATCTCTCATCTTGCAGGTTTGCTCAGCGGCGGGGAGCGGGCCCCGTACCGCAGGTGACCACGTCTTTGCCATCACATCACCCCGCTCGGCCGCACATGCCCAAATCCACCCCGTGGACTGGTGGGGATGCCCAGCTTAGGCTTTTCCCTCCTCTCTGAGCCCAAGGATGGACATGGGAGCAGCAAACGCTGGTCCAGCCCTAGGGATAAGGCACAGCAGCAGGTCTAGGCACCACGAAGGGGCTGGTGGCCAAGGACACTGCACCAAATGTCACTCCACCTGCAGAGGTGATGATCTAGGGAGACGGGTGGCTGTTATATTGGGAAATTATTATACTGTTATGCTAGAGCTGGAAAATCGAGACCAAGCAGCAAATCTCTTTGGGAGCGCAGAGTGGGAAGTGCTTGCGCCAGGGCATCACTCCTCCTTCCAGGGATGCAGGGCAGCCCCAGACATCCAGATGATGATCACCCCAAAGCAGCCGCAGGCATGGAACACCGCACCGGGCCCGGCCTTGCTGATGGGCAAGTCTGGCAGCGACCTGATGCCAAAACATGGGAGAGGTGCCTGCTCCCAGCATGGAGTATGTGATCTCACCCCTGCGTGAGGTATCCCAACGTGGGACAGGCAATGTTACTGCTGCAGAGCTGGGGCACCCGAAGCCGGGTGCCTCCCTGCCATCGGTCCCCAAAACAAGGTTACAGTCTCCGATAGGGTCACGGGTCAGGTGGAAATTCAACCCCAGAGATGGCTGGAGTGGGACCGAGCGGAGGGATGAGGGGGACACCAGGCCAGGGGTGCTTTGCCAGCTACCGACACGCACAAGGGGTCTTCTGCAAAGCAAGCTGGGGGGACCGTGTGCACGCCAGCAGCATCGCTCAGCTCTGTCCTGTCCCTGTCAGTGCTGCCAAGTAAAACCGCAGCATCCTTCCTCTTCTGTTTTCACTGAGGACAATAACCCACGTCTGGCTTGATGAGGAGAGGCCAGAGTGAGGAAAGCCATGGAGAATCGCAGGTGGGAGCTGCTCTTTGCATCAAGCAGCACATCCACAGCACCTACAGCCGCAAAGCCCACCACCTGCAGGCACCATCACCCGCACCAGAGCGGGTCTGGCTGGAAACCGGTACGAGCTCTGTGGGACTGGGTCTGCCCCACCTGCCCCAGGGACCCTCTGCCAGCCCAGATGCTGTGGGACATGTCCCTGCCCTCCTGTGCCCGGGGACCTCATCCTCTTCTTTCTCCAAATCTCAGCTTGGGGATCCAAGCCAGTATATTTTTTACTCTATGATATAGAGGCGTCTCCTTCCTCGCGCTCCCAAAACGACTGCCGCTTCCACGGCAGGGACAACTGCACAGCTCTGATCTGCCCAGAGGCAGACAGTGAACCGAAGGCACCGAGCAGCCTGGAAACCCCCCCAAGTACCGCTTGCTCCCAGGCCAGGTTAATGTCTTTACCAAACACAAGATAGCGGTGAAGAGGGTGGAGCAGGGAAAGGAAAGAAGAAACACGCTGGAAAATATGTTGGAGCAGCATCCAACTATTTATTTCAGCAAGGCCAGGAAAAGGAGAGAGCCGGGAAGGGAATAAGGTTTAAAAAACCCCCTGGGCTGAGCAGCAAGTGAGTTTTGAAACCAGGGGAAAAGTGGATAGAGAAATGTTTTTTTGAGGGATGAAGCTGGGAGGGCTGGGTGTGGAGATGCCTGCGGACGGTGAGGCTGCTGACGCTCGCAAGCACAGAAACCCGACGTGACGGGCAGCCGTCGCCCTGCGGAGCAGAGACATCTCGTTTGCAGGACACGGAGCAGCTGAGCTGGGGAAGGCTTTCCTCTGGACAAAACCTGAACAGCAGCGGAGACTCTGCAGATGGCATTTGCTGGGGAAAAAGATTCCCGTCTATTAGCAGAGACCCATGTGAAACACCGGGAGACAGCAAGCGTTTGCTCACCGGCATGGGGAACACGCAGTTGCGCAGGGCGAGCTGCTCCACAAAAGGGGGCTCGATGAGAAGCCCCCCCCTCTTCTCCAGAAGTGGAGCAGAAAGAGGAGCAGCCGCGAAGCCGCAGTTCCGTGGGGATCAGCACCCTGCAGCGCTGCTGAACCGTCCCTGGGGGGACACATCTCACCCTTCCTCCCACCACCGGGAAAGGGCTTTACCTCCACCCAGTGAGACACGAGATCTGACATGACAGCAAAAGTAATTATGGGAAAGCGGTGCTGACACCGCTATTGATTTTGGTGACAAATGCGTGATGGTTTTTTTTTTTTAACTCCTTGCGGAGGAGCACAGGCAAGACCTGGCAGATCCCCAGCCAGCCAGCCAGCCGCATCCAGGCCCTGGGACGAGCCAAAGCATCCACCCTGGCGCTGCAATAAACACATTCAACTGACTTCTTACCAATTTTAACACCACAAACTGATGGCACAAGGGGAGGTTGAGACGGTGTCCGAGGGCAAACGCTGGAAGCCACCCCTTCCAAAGGAGACGGACACGTTTTCCCAGGTCACCTCCATGTCGGGATGCTGCAGGTGTCAGATGCGACAAACAAAATCCTCCCAGTCCCTGCGTATTCAGTCGGTGTCGCTTTGCTTCATAAATCAGAGCTGCCAACTCCCAGCTTGCTGCTAATGAGTTCAGCCCAACCAGTATTGCTTCACCCCCACGCCGGACTCGCAGGTAAAAGCGCTGAGAAAAATCCTCCCTGATTTATGAGCAAAGCCATCGTGACCTGGAAGAGATCAGGGTGGCATAAGGTGGGATGAGGTTTTGCATTTCCAGGAGCCGTGGCGCGGGGAGGGGCCTTGCTCCAGCTGGGAGATGAAAACCAACCTGGCAGAGGAGTCGCCAGCATGTAGGAAAATGCTTGAAAACCCGAAGGTCCAACTCACTACACCTAGGGAAGCAACAATTATAGGCATTTTCTATTTTAAAGTCCATTTAGTAAAGCAAATTTCTTCTTCTTTATGCTCCAGTGCAGCTGCAGCCCCTCGGATGCTCCCCAAATTAACGACAACACCTCACCGGTGCCCTGGGACAAGCCACCACCGTCCAAAAGCCCAGCTACCGCAGCCGATGCAACCCATGAAGCTGTGAGGGCTGAAGCTGGTCTCACCCCCCCAGGAAGGGTTAACTGCCAGGCCAGCTCCTGTCCGACAGCCCAGACAGCCCACAGCCTTCCCGGCTGCACTTACTGCTTTTTTCCTCCCGTATCTCCTTTCCAGCCCGAGCTGCTTTGAGAGATAAAGCGGGTGGAGAAGGGTGCATTGGCTGCGCTATGCAAAACGTCTTCCGATTACCCGCGGGATCGCAACAGTCCGTTTTCTGACACAGGAAAACACTCTTCCCTTCTCCCGGGAAAGGCATCGCTGCCATCATGGCCATTACCTTTCGCTGCAACCCCCCTTCCCGCTACCGGACGGCTCCTCGAGTTCAAGGGAAAGGAGCCGGCGCTAACCACTACACAGAAAATACCACCCATAACTGAGCGATCTCGAAAATAGACTTTTGGAAGTACCTAAATAAACTGGACGGGCTTGTTCAAGGTGAGACCCACTCAGACTGACTGTCCTCCACCAGCTCAGCCCCTCTGGAGGCTGGGAAACACCAGACGCATCCAGTAACAAACTGGTGCTCGGCACCCACTTATCTATCACCTGGATCCATGCACACTCCCGCTGTATTCCCAGATCCGAGAGCTTTATTTTTGCAAGGCGGGGGAGGAAAGCACAAGGGAGGACAACTCCAGCCGCGGCCGGCTCCCTGCCACAGCTCCCTTGGCTGCCAAAGCCCGGCGGGAAGCTCTGGGTCAGCATGGGGGGATTTCAACAGCAGGGGCTGGGAGTTATTTCCCATAGCATATGCACTGCGGCGATCAAAAAGTGTCTTTCATTACACAAATCGAAATGCCAGGCTCAGGCTCTCAGACCGTCTCACACCTACGATAGAAAACAGTACCAAACACTGCTGGTTCTTCCTCAAAACCCAAACTGGAAATGCAGATTCAGACAAGGGCTTGTGCGGTTTGCAATTCCTCCACTGCATGGCCTTGCTTCCTAGTCTGAAAGGTGTCAGATGAGAAATAGTAGATCCCTGCTCTGTATTTAGGTGCTGGAAAATCCTTCTGCCAAACCTGGGGCTAATCGGGCACGGTACTTAGGCTGTAATCTGATTAGGGGCTGGAGCGAGGAGGGAGGCTCTGCAGATGGCAGAGCACGTGTCCCGAAGCGGAGCGTGCCATTATTGCACTCCATATAACACCTAAAACCAAATTCTTAGAGCATGTTAGAGCATGGCGGTTATCCCAGGAACATCCTCTCACGGTGTAAGTGCAGGCAGGGATTGCCAAACTAGGCAGCTACCCGCTGTCCCACCAAGAAAAGCCCCTGTGCTTTCCCCACAGCCCATCCAGCAACAACCCAGTTCGTGCCGCAGGACCATCCCCGAACTTTTCCCACCCAAAACCACCTCCCTGGCTGGTTTTGCCAATGACAGACACATTTCACGGGGCTGGGACAGTCGAATCCTTGGTCTCACCGCTGCCACTCACTGCCTGTGACCCAACAAATCCCACTGGGCTCGCAGCAGCTCCGGGGAGCAGAGCCCGTGCCGGTGTCCCTGTCTTTCCAGTGCCTTTCATCTACAATGGGAATAAACCCTCCGCAGACGCTGGAGACACGACAGACCCCTCTCCACACAAAGGAAATAGCGACAAATACGAAACTGGGATTTTTTTTCTTTGGGAAATCAACTTGGACGGCAGCAGCGGAGAGCGGTGCAGCCACTTCCCAGCGCTGACACAGGACTGAGGCGGAGGAAACTCAATTCCTCTTTCCTGTCCTTAAAAGGAAAGGAAGTATTGCTCTTGCTAAGTAATATTTTTATGTTTTAAATCTCAGAGCCAAGATCCAGTGACTCTTAACACGAACTGGGCAGAGGCAGGACTCCGAGCATTGCTCTGCAAACCCCAGCAGCAAAAAGCACTTTCCCTGCCCCGTTTTTGGGGACAGCGTTCAGCTGGGGTGACCAGAAACGCTCCCACACCCCAGCATAACGTGACGGTACGAAATCAACAGAACCGGTGTGCACCAAGAAAGAAAACCACCACCTTTCCTACCGCTTGGTCTTTTCTCTCCTAGGTGGATCCCCCATTAGGTTTTGGGGGGGACAGGAGATTTGCCAGAGAACTCCAAAAGCTTGCGCTCGTTGTCGCTGTGCCCATCAGCCATGCTTTTAACGTTATTTCCCGAGCAATCCGAACTCTCTAAGCATATTTGTTACAGGACATTTCCCAGTTAGCCTGTTGCACTTCAGCGCTCGCCCTAGTCGGGGCAGGTAACTGCATTTTAACTCCTCGGGGCTGCAGGAGATGCGATGCTCACACTAGGATACAAAGAGCGCTCCAGAACACATCTTTTCCTGGCAAAGGGCAGGCTGAACCGCTGGGCTGGGAAATAACGGTGATTAAGCACCGCGTCTCCTCTCTGCTTGGCTCTGGTTTCAGCAAACCTAATCGTGTCAGGGGGAAAGAAAAGAAAAATCTCCCCAAGCACGGCTAAACCTATTAAACTGAGACACGGTGCCACACCCGGGAGGCAAATAAAATATAAACGGGCATCTGCGCTGTCATGAAAAAAAGCCTCTGTGATACTTCTTGAGTGACCTTTTATTCACTTCGGTTATCAGACAGGCGGGATTGCCTACGGAAAGCTGCCGATGGAGGGAGAAGAGCTCTTCAAGCCGACAGTCTCCGTGTCGCAGGGCTGGGAAAGCAGCTGCTGGGGCACCGGGCGAGCGGGGAGAGGAGCTTGGTGAGGCTCAGGTGTGCGAACCACAAGGTGCAAAACCTATGGAAAGCTCTAGAAACACGTGATGTGGCATAAGCCACACGTTGACGTGCCCTGCCGCATGCAAAGCCAGCGGGAACGAGGATGAAGCCTCTCCTGCAAACCACAGGCATGGCAAGGCAGCTCTGCTCCTCGTTAATTAAGGCAGTGAGTAACACGGTTACTACATTAGGGATTTTAGATCTTTTCCTACCTAGATAAGGACCTGCCTCGCCGCATGCGCTCACTCCCTGCCCAATTGTTGCTATTTCACCGTTTCGTACCTCTGGAGGCCACACTCCTCAAACCACAAGATGATGTCGGCTGAGCTTTGCAAAACCCCAGGCTGTGTTTTGGATAACAACGGGATGGGTATACAGCAGTCTGGGCTTCTTCCAGGGTGCAGGGATGGCCGCGGGAGGCCAGAGGCTCCAGGGAGCAGGATAACGCACCCAACCATGCCACCACCCTGGGTGCCACTGCGGTGCCAGAAATGCTGGGAGGGGGACGGGGCTTGTGCTGGAAGGCATGGGAAATGTGGGGAGACACACCCTAACGCAAGGACAAGAAGAGCTGCGAATTGGGCTCATTTCTGCCAAAAACAGGCACTCGCGGCCCCTTTCTGGCTGCCCCGCAGACAGCGCGCAAGCCGTCACTCATCCACGCCACGGACGGGCCCGACCGTGCTTAGCTTCAGGACACGCTCCCACAACAGGAGTGAATGGGAGCCAGCGAGCCCGTCCCCCCCGCCAGACTGACGGGCAGCTCGACCAATCGTAGCGCGGGATGCTGCCCGGCGGCCAATCAGCGCGCGCTCGGGGCGGGGCGCTGCTCACTTCCCGGCCGCTGCCCTCCTCAATGGGCCCGGCCGCCGCCGCGGCGGGCGGCCCCGGCCGCCGCTCACCCCCGGTTGGAGCCGTGCTCCGCCTCGTTCTCGCAGTCGCTGCAGTGCTCGTGGTCGTTCTCCTCCGCCGGCGGCCGCGGAGGCCTCGCCGGTGGCCGCCTCACTGCTGTCTCACCGTCGTCCGCCATCTTGAAACGGGGCCTCGGCGCCTGCCGCACCCCCGCAATAAAGCGCACCGCGATTGGCCGGCGGGGCGCGGGGCATGCCGGGACTGGTAGTCTGCGCGGGCATGCGGGGGCCGGGCTGCGCCGGGGCCGGGACTGCAGTTCCCGTCGGCCTTTGGGGGCGTCCAGGGGCGGGAGGGCTCCCTCACACCGGGGCAGCCGTGCGGGGCCACCCGCCGTGGCGGAGAGCCGCGGCCCGTCCTCTCCGTCGCCCGTCCCCCTCCGAGGCCGCCCACCCCCACCCGCTTCCTGCTCGAGGGGGCGGGCCGAGCCCAATGAGGGCGGCGCCGATTGGCTGGGAGATGGAGCCCTGCTTCCCATCAGCCAATAGGCGCGCGGGACACTGTGCCGCGCGTGAAGCCGGCTAGAGGGTGAGTGGGTGAGGGCGCCGTGAGGGGACCCCCTCCGGCCCTCGCACCCCGCCGGCGGCGGCCGGTCCCGGCCCGGCCCGGCCGGTCCCTTCGGGGCTTGGCCGGCCCTGCTCCGCTCCCCGGCCAGCCCTGCGGCCCTCGCTCGCTCGGGACGGCCCAGCCTGACCCGCCCGGCCTGACCCCCCCAACCGCGGCGGTGCCCCGGGCTTGGGGAGGCCGCGGGGGTGGCCACGGCCCGGGGCCGGGCTCGGGACCACCGGGAAAGCGCCGTTTTGCAGTCGGGGCCCTGTCCGGCAAAAACTGTCAGCGCGTGGGGCTTGATTCGGTACCAGCCGAAAGGCCCCGGAGGGTGGTTCGTGGTGGTGGCGGCAGCTTTTTCTCCACCAAGTTAATGATGTATTTTATGATTTTTGCTTTTAATTTCAGCCTTCTCCAGCCGAACACCAGGTCTGCCAGTGCGCCAGGCCCCAGAGCCGCGGGTGGGAGTAGCAGGAGGGCCGGGTGTAGCATGGTGCTGGAGGACGCCTTTCGGCCCCTGTCCTCGGCCCCGCGGCGCCGGATGGATGGCTTGAGGCGGGCGGCTTGCGCTGTGCTCAAAAACCGGAGGAGTCGGGACAGGGGGGAAATTTGGGTACCTCAGTCTTTAACAGCCGCTTCCTCAGGGCTCTGGGTTACATCTCCCAGGGCACCGTTCCTCACAGCAGGACTAACTCGCTGAGTTTTCCAGTCTGACTAGCCTCTGTGGCTCGCGTTTCAGCTTTCCCCATGTTTGATTTAGCTGGCGGAGGCCACATTCACCAAAACCCGGTGTATTTTGGCGAAAACTGGTTCTGGCTCCTGCCTGTAACATCTGCAGGAACGGGCTGGCCTCTCTACCCTTGTGTACAGTTCAAACCCAAGCTCATTAAATATTTATACCTCGTACCGTGGGTCTTATATCTGTACAGGCCCTGTGACAGCGCAAATGTTTTCAAACCCCGTTTGGCCGTGGTTTCTAGACTAACCCTTCCAAGCGCTCTTTTACCCCTGCAGTAATTCTCACAGCAAGCCGCCTGCCTGCGGAGGTATGCAACGGAGGGACAGAAATAGCAGGTTTTTTTGGGACCAAGTCCCAGCTGCGGCTGGAGGCCAGAGCGTAGGGGTTACTGCAGTTAAAACCCTGTATTTACTCTACATGGGCAGGAGAGATTTTAATGTATTTTTAAAAACCACGCAAGTGGAGCCTCCACTCCTGCGAGGCAGCACACCAAAGGCCTGATTCCCCTTGTGCAGCGTTAGCCCTTGTAGGCTGTTGCAGAGGGTGTATAAAATCCTGCCAGGGAGGGCTGGATTTTAACCTGCTGCGATAAATAGAGAAACAGCCCCCCTGTTGTGCCAAGCCCACCGTAGCACTGGGAAAGGCTCCCCGTGGGGACCAGCTACTCGCTTGGCAACAAAGCTTGAGATTTACGTCAGCCTCCCGCAAAGCACTGATGTTTATTGTAAGTGCCCTTTCTGATTCCCTTTGAATTCCCCCTCGTTGTTGCTCGAGTTAAACCCATCTGTTTGCCTGGTGTCTTGGAAGGGAAAAGAGCACGTGGTGCTGCTGCTGCGGGCTGGCGTCGGCTCTCGGCAGCCACGAAGCAAACGACGCTGCTGGCAGGTGCTGCCGGCTTTTGCTCTAACTCCTGGTTCCTCCCTCTGCTGAATTGCCTCCAGCTGCCACAGGACTTATCCACCCCTCTCCTCACCGCCAGACCATGGGTCTGGGTCCTGTTTGTAGGACCGAGTTACGACAAAAGTGTCTTTTTTTTTTTTTCTTTTTCCCTAGCAAAAAGGAAGCAGTGCTGTGTTTTCACCCATCTTCAGCCACCCTGCAGGCCCGTGTTCCTGGCTGCTGCCCTTGGGTGCAAAGCGGCGCGGTCCCCGTTCATGGGGGACGGCGCGGGCAGTAGGTACCTGGTTCCTGTATGTGCAGAGTTTGTTGGGGCTGGTGGCTGTGGTGTCTGGAGGGAGGTGTGACACCAGAACCAGGTTAGGCAGAGCGATGGTTACCGAGATCGTTGGGTTTTGGGGTACGTGACTCACCGGGAGAGGCGTCGGGAGCTGGGTCTCCCTTCCTCTGGGCAAGAGGAAGCTGAGGGGTGTCTACCAGCAGGCTGTGGCTCCTGGCCAAAGATGACGGAGCCAGTTTCTTCTCAAATGCAAGGGGCAACAGCCACAAGCTGGGGTTTGGGAGCTTCGGGCTCCTCGTCTGTGAGGGTGGCGTTACCCTAGACAAGGTGACGCCAAAGTTGGAGGCTCTGTCCTTGGGGAATTGCAGGACTTGGCTGCGCAAAGCCCTGGATGCCCTTGGCTGGGGCCGGTGTTGGTCTGTGGGGGCTGGAGAGGGGACGCTGGGGTCTTCCCTGCAACGCCACAGCTGCCCCAGGTCCTGCAGGACTCGTGCTTTCCCAGCCTGGCTGTTGCCTTTTCAGGAAGGCAGATACCACCTTGCTCGCAGGGGTCCCCGCTCCTGTCCACAGCTGCCTTTGTGTCGCTGAGCCTTTTGGTGAACGGGTGCAAGCGGGATTTAGAGGGTTGTGGGTTTTGGACTGAGTAGGGAGAGATCTTGGTGCAGAAACCGTGAGAGAAGTTGTCTGCTCCGGGTCGGCCGGCGGGTTACCAGCTCCCTCCCAGCCTCAAGGCCATCGGCAAGCGCAGACTCTGCGTTTAGTGCCATGTTTGCAAGCTAAGAGACACAAGTTTGCTGCTCAGAGCCATGATTTCTTGTGTCTGTTGAGCTGCCGATGACTGTGCTGGCTTCCAAGTAACGCGGGGATGCGATTTACTTACTGGCTTCTGTGCTTTGTGTCCTGATTATGTCAGAGGTAGCTTATCTCCTCTTAACACCCTGGCTGTAGAGATCAAGCAGGGCTCTCCCTCTCAGTCCTCGCGTTTCCCGGTCCGGGCTGAGATGTCTGAATTCTTCCCCTTTGTCACTGATCCTGGGTCACCCTTGACAACCCTGCCAGAAACGTCCTCTGATTTAGGGTGCTGTAGGTGAGACTGTGGCCTGATGGGTGCCGATGCTAAAGGGGAGCGAGTTGCGTGGAGCTGCAGGTAAACTAGCTGGAGGAACTTAGGGTTGGCTCAAGTTGCACATCCAGAGTTAGCAGGGTCCAGGGAAGCCTCGTTTAACCCAGCGCCATTCTTCAGCCTGCAAAACAGGGGTACCCAGCTCAGAGGGGTGCCAAAATCGTGCTAATGTCTCTGTAACGCCCTGAGAACGTATGAAAATGAGCTTTGAATGAAGTTGCTTGTTTGGGATAAATATTTGATGTGCACAGCGTGAACAAAACGGCCCTGTCCTGGCGCGTTTTCAGCTCTTTTCTTTCTGTTTCAGAGCAAAATGTTCCTGGTCGGACTCTCGGGTGGAATCGCGTCGGGGAAGAGCACGGTGGTGGCCGTACTCCGGGAACTGGGCTGTGCTGTGATTGATGCTGATGTTATTGCCAGAGAGGGTGAGTTTTGCATAGTTGATCTTTCTCCCTGAGGTTCCCCTGACAACTGGGATTGACGCGGGGAAGCGCAGTCGGCAGAGGGTGCTCTGGGTACATTAGATAAGTGTTTCCCTCCCATTCCCCAGTTGATGAGGCTGCATGGAGCAGCTGTGTCGGGGGGATTGGAACTAGGATATATTTTAATAAAGAAATAAAATAAGATCATGTCCTAGTAAAGACCGTGGGGAGATCTTGCCCTGAGTTTCCCTCTCCTGGAGTGCAATGCTTCCCAGCTTTGAAAGCCAACTCCGGGCAAAATAAATGCGGTTCTCTGTAAAGCAGGTTCCCTCGGCTGATCTGATGTCCCCCCTAAACCCCGGGACACCCAGCCTGTAACGTGGTTACGTTAGGTGGGATCACTAACACGCTTGAAAAAGAATTTCCCTCAGTGCTGGATGTTGCTTGGTTGTAAATACTGAGAGATTGGTCCACAGAATTACTTGTGCCTTAATGCACTCAAAAAAAGAGGCTCCAAATATCCCAGATCAGAGGGAGTTTGGTCTGTGCTTCTGCACAGCACACCTGCCTCTCGCTGCCCTGGAAATGTGCTGTCCTGGCTACAGAAAAGACCCAGAAATCCAGATCTGTTGCCTCAGCAGGACTGGAGCAGACCCTGCTCTCCCCGATTATCTGCGTGATGGGGGGCGAGATGTTAGTCCCTCCGTACCACCGGGATAACGAGGAGAGCAGCGCTCGCCCCGGGAAGGGCTGCTGATTTTGTATGCGGAAGGTTTCGGGTCTGCAGCTGAGCAGTGGTGCAGGCAGTGTCATTCTGAAGTGCCTGCGCTTTTCTATTTGGTGAAGAACTTGCCGTGTAGCCGCTCAAAGCTGTGATGCTCTTAACATTTTATTGCACTGTAATTCCCCTCGAGGTGTGGAAAATTTGCTGGAGGTGCTAAAAGCCCTCAGAGACGATAGGAAAACACTGCAGATACTCAGTGTCGGTTTTCTACCAATCACTTCATTTTTCTCCAAGTCCTTTTTTACATGTGTTTATTTACTATATGGATTTCACCCATCCTGAAACTACCTCAGTGTGAAATTCCACGGGAGAAAGAAATGGGTCTTAAAGATTTTTGTTAGGTTGGCCTGAGGTTACAACCTGTGGCAATGTTCCTGGATTTTGGAGAGAAAATCACATACGGTCTGTCATGCTCTGTGGTTAGCCTCAGTTTGGTCTTAATTATGGTTTTATTACTGCATCGTTTTTGTTCGTGGTTTTTTGGTGGCTTTAAAATTATACACGTGTGTAATGTCAGGGTCCCTGCAAATACCTATTGGGAATTGATCTCTTAGAAGGTTTCTGTGTTCATTCTCGTGAAGAATTTGGTGACTAAGGTGAAAGACAGTAAAAAAAAAAAAAAAAAAACCAACAAAAAAACCAAACCTTAGTAGCAGCCAGAGCCAACTTGTAGCAGCCAGGCCGTATTCAGCTAGCACTGAAGTTTTCAGCTAAAATAAGCCTGATGCTGGTCCCCGTCCCTTTAGGATCTCCCTGCTCGACTCCTCGCCCCGCAGGCGGTGGGAATCGGCTCAGCCCCCGTTCCTGCCCGTGCCGTGGCTGGTAGCCGTCAGCGAGTCCTCCCACCCTGCTGACTTCTGACCCCAAGCAGCAGCACGCACGAGGAGGGCTGTGGCGCTGAATTAATGTTTGCAGAATGCTTCGATCTCTCAAGTGTCAGCCCTCAAAGGGACCTTGGGCTGAGAGGGTTTTTTTGCAGACGCATTTCTGCAGCACCGATGCCAGGTGTCTGCCGGGCTGTAGCGCTGAGCCACGCCGGTCTCGGTTCAGCGTGTGCTGGCAGGCAGATGTGCTGCCCGCTGAGGAGAATAAGCTCGGTTATTTAATGAACAAAACTCATTTGAGGCCGATTGCTGATGCAAACACCGACTGTGCTGTAGAACTGGCTCTAACCTCTGGCTGTTTAATGTTATCAGTGGTGCAGCCACACTTCAAGGCCTATCGGCAGATAGTGCATTACTTTGGCACCGAGATCCTCTTCGAGAATGGAGAGATAAATCGTGAGGCTCTAGGAAACATTATCTTCTCCCACCCGGAGAAACGGCAGCTGCTGAACTCCATCACCCACCCGGAGATCCAGAAGGAGATGCTGAAGCAGATCTTGAAGTACTTTATGCTAGGTAAGAGGCCGGGCAATTCTGGCGTCTCAGCACACCGGGGCTCCTGCTCAGGCAGGAGCTGTCTCTGCTCGCTCTGCCTTTGGTTTTAAAGTGGGGAGGGGGACGGGGAAGGAGAAAGGGAACCGACGTTGAGTGACAGCCTTTGTGCTCTGCCACCGGTGGCCTTTCACGTCAGCGGTTGATTCATTTCTGCCTTTCACTGCTGCCCTTCACCACCTTCTTCTTCTATGGTTTAAAGTACATCTGTAGGGCCTGAGAAAAGCATTGTGAGACCTCTTCTGAGATTACTTGCTGGATAATGTCATACCTTCCGAAACGGCCAAATATTCTTCCCTGCCCCCAACCTCCCTGGGCTTCGATGAAAGCTGCGGAGCCCTTTTAGTTTCGATAAGGTGAGAAATGGGCTGACAGCTGTGGTTTCCAAAGTCCCGCTTTTTCCCCTGATAAATATAACAAATTCAGCTGTCAAACTTGGTCTAATCAAATGCCAGATAAGATCACCAGCTGTTTCGGAGGTCTCTGTGTAGACAGAAGGATGTCTTAATAGAGTCAGTCTGGTTTCACGGAGCTTATCAAAGCTGAGCCCTGTGACAGCTGAATAGGCCTGTGCCGGGGCACTGCGGGGGCCGTGCTCTGCTGCGGGGTGAGGAGGAGGAGGAGAAAGCGCGAAGGAAGCAACAGGCGGGAAAGCCGGGAGCCAGAGATGGAGTCTTGAACCCGGGGCTGCGAGCTCGGGAGGCGGATGCTGTCCTGCCCCTCGGCGAGAGCACTGTGTGTCTTCAGCAGGCTGCTCTGTCCTCATTAGTCAGGTTTTAATGATTTGGGATAGCTAGATGTTGTCTCTAAGGATCGCTGCGTAAGGAAAGCTCTTATTGATCAAACTGTAGGGCAGCAAGAAGTCTCTCTGGGCAGAGATGCTGGTAAAATGGTGGCTTGCTGGATGATGATGTCTTTGTCAAGGCTTTTATTGCTGTGGCCAGCTCAGTTAGGGGGTTTGGGTTGTTATAAAGAGGGGACACCGCCAAAACCGGAGGTGTCCCCACGGCTGGGACATACACAGGGGAGCGAGGTCCTGACTTGCAGCTTTTCCCTACCCTTGCCTGCTCCTCTGGGCTCAACGGGGCGTACCCCCACATCCCCAAATGCTGCTGTCTGCCGGGGGAGTTGGCATTTGCGAAGGGCAGAGGCACGTGGAGAGCCTGGGGTGGGCTGCAGGGACCGGGAGGACAGCGGCTGGCGGTTACGAGCTCTCCTCCGCCGGCTGCTCCACATGGTGACGGTGGTTTTGGACCAAACTTGGCCAGTTTTGGGGGGGTTTCAGGCCCTGGGGCTGTGCCTGGAGGCACCCCCGCATTTCAGCGTCACAGCTGTGAGAGGTCTGCAAGGATTTCCTTGCTCCCATTGGAAAAATGGAACTGTTTAGCTAAAGCTTTCCATAAAGGGAGGAAAACTGAGCTGGGAAACATCGGCTCAAATGACCGCAGCCTGACGAAGTCTTGGACACGCGAAAGAGAGGAGAGCAAATTCTGCTGTGGGCACTGCTCCCCTGGAGAGGCCAGCAACGACGGCGTGACTGCTGCTCTCGCCAGCCAGGCACAGGCGCTTTCATTTGAGCTTCTCATTTCAGCTCCTCGTTATATTTCTGCAGCTTCACCTTTGGTCTGAGATCATCCAGGTTAGGGTTTGTTTTTAGGGTGGTTGGCTTTTTTTGTTGTGTTTTTTTTTTTTTTTCCTCTGGAAAGTTGGAACAAAATCATTTCCTCCCTCCGAGAGGAAGGAGGGCAAGCATGCTCTGCTCTCCTCTCGGCTGTAATCACGGAGCTATAGAGCTCTCCTGCTTGCTTTGCTGGAGCAGCCATGGCCGCGGTGCGCGTGCAGCACGAGGGATTTGGGGAATCTGAGTAACGCTATGCCCTTTGGGGGGGGGGGGGTGTGTGTCATTTCTGCAGGCTACCGCTACGTGATCCTCGACATCCCTCTGCTCTTCGAGACCAACAGATTGACCAAGTTTATGAAATACACGGTCTTGGTTTATTGGTAAGTGCCACGTGAACCACGAGGACCGGGATGCTGCCACCTCTCTTAGAGGCTGGAGGGGACCGTCACGTCCCTCCTGCTCCGGTGAGGATTTAGCTTCGGCCTTGGTGTGAAGCCTTTCGATAACACCGCCTCTTTTCTGTAGGTGTGAGAAGCGGCACCTTCCTTTATCCTAGTGTACGAGGGGCATTTACTGAGGTTTCCCCGAAACCTGGCACCATCGTACGGGGGAAATCTCTGTCACTGGACCTTCCGCAACCCGTGCTCCGCTGACTGGGGCAGGGTTTGGGGCACTGCCCCAGTGTTATGTGCCATGGGAATGCCAAAAACACGCAGCGGGGTCAGCCTGGGCAGCGCTGCAAGTGCTGGCTCCACTGATCCGAGCGCGGGATGCCTGCGCCGGATCCGAAATGAAGCGGGGAGCATCTCCCCCCCCACACTTTACCCCAGCTTTTTCCCCTCGTGCCGAGGAAGGCAGGCAAACCCCCTCTTCCCTCCCACACCCCCATCTCAGCGCCACCCTCCTGTCCCGGCAGTGACCCGCCGACGCAGCTCTCCCGGCTGATGAAGAGGAACGGGCTGTCCCAGGCGGAGGCAGAAGCTCGCATCGCCTCCCAGCTGCCGCTGGACGAGAAGCGCAAATTAGCGAGTCACGTCATTGACAACTCGGGGGACCGGGAGAGCATGCGCCAGCAGGTCCTGAGGCTGCACGCCCGCCTGGAGGATTCCCTGGATTTCCTCTGGGCACGGCTGGCAGTGGGCGCAGTTGTAGCCGGGCTTGGAGGGCTGGTGTACCTCCTCCTCCGGCATTTCATCTCTTAATTCACCTTTCCTTTTTGTCATGGAAGAGGCCTGAATTTCCAGGTTTGAAAAGGGCAGTGAAAGGCCACCTCTTTTAATGAGCTTTGCCAGCAGAATGCAGACAGTGGGATGAGGCGTCTCCTCGCAGACCTCCCAAGGTGAACAGAGGGGATTTTTTTTCCGGCACTGTCTCCCATCTCCTTTCTTCCTGCTCAGGTTCTTAACCCACCAGCTGTGTCTGTGGGGTGGGACCGCTCCCCTTTCGTGGCTGCAGTCTCTGGAGGGGATGAGGCTCTCGTTATCCCCCCGTGGGTCTGTACAGTGGGACTTCAGTGAATTTAGGCACTTTATCGTCTTCCAGAACAATCTCTTCACTGGGGGAGCAGGTGGCCTCTCAGGTCCTGTTTGTGCTAGCAGGTATCCCCAGGTTGATCCCCTCCTAGCTCGCAGCCCCAGCTAATCTGAATTTGGACATGAGATTTCCTCTTCTTTCACGTTGATTTAATGGAAACATGCTAAATCTGCCTGGGGGGGACAGACAGGGCCTCATTTCACATGGCTTAGGTGTTCAGCTGGCTGCTCGCTTGCCCTCCCTCCTGTCCTCATCACTTGTGGGTCACCCTTGGCTTTGGATCTGAGGGTATGATACGTCCCCGGAGCAGGCTGAGACCTGGGACCTGCCTCGCTGAAACTCATTTACTGCTGTTTTGAGTTTTCCTTCGGCGGCAGTTTCCCCGTGGGAGAGCACGAGTCTGGGCGAAACAGGTGCTGGCTCTTCACGTTTGTTTTAATAAAGTGCTAAACAGCAGCCGGCTCCCCACGGCTCTGCAACCTGCGGGCTGCCAGCGCTGCTCTTTCCTGGCCCGCTCCCAGGTTGTTCCTATGCCGGGGCACGGCTGCGCTCTGTAAAGTTCACCGCACGCAAGCGGAGCTGATGAGCGCGCTCGTGCTTTTTCCCCGGTACACATCCCTGCAGCGGTCCCAGGGAGCTGCTCGGAGCATCAGCCCCCCCACCGTGAGCTTCCTTGGCGGGGGGGGGGGCCATGGCTTCATGTCGGCGGTGCGGGTCTGGCTTCCCGGGATGCGATCCTGGGACTCGCTGTGGTTTTCTGTGGTCAGCGCTTTCCCCCCGGGGCAGCCCCGTCCTGCTGCCACCCCCACTCCGTCCTGCTGCCACTCCCCTGTCCCAGCGTTTTGAGAAAGGCGGGTGTTGCCAGCCCCTGCCCCCCTCCTGCCTGCGCACGGTGGTCCCCGGCGTCCTCCGGTGTGCTTGGGCTCCGACCCACCTTCCCGCCCTCCTGCCTGGGCTTGTTGGCCCAGCAGGCAGGGATGCAGCAGAGCGAGGCAGCGTCCTCGCTGTCCCCGGCGCCAGCCTCTGGGCACAGGGACCTTTCCCAGGGTGTCACAGCCCTGCCCAGCCACATGTGCCCCTTTTTGGGGCCGGGCACCCTTCCTACACTCTCCTCTGAGCCCAGCTGTGCACCCGGGGGTCCCGTGTCTCGCTTGCCTGGGGAGACCCACTGGTCCCTGTGCAGCTACAGCCCCAGGAGAGCATCCCCGAGCTGGGGCACCCACCCTGGGTACCCCAACTTTTCAGGCAGTGCTGGGGGGAGCCGTACGCAAGCGATAACCCTCTGCCGGTCCCCTCCCCTGCCTTTTAATGCTCCCTTAATTGCGGTGGTGATGCCGGGAGTCCCTTGCAGCCAGCCATAAATCAGGGCTGGAGCAGGACTGTCTCAGCCCGAGATAAGCTCTGATTGCCTTCCTCCCTCCCGGCTCGCCGCCTCTGCGATAAATGGGGCTGCGATGAGGCCGGGGGGGGGGGAGGAAGGAGAAAGCGAGACGGGCACCATAATCGCATTTGGCGCTTCGTTCCTGCCCTGCTGACGTTTGCCAGCCGCTAACGAGTTTAGCAGGGCCAAGGGAGCGAGCGGTTTCAGGGGGACGGCGAGGCACGGTGCTCCCCCACGGTGCCAGCCAGGGCTGGCCTGGCCTCGGGGTGCCCGGTTTGGGGTGCCTGGTGCCCTGGTCTGAGCTGGGGGTCGAGCCCCCTGCGTGGGCTGCATGCCTGGGTACTGGCACCCACCGGGGAAGGGCTCCTGAGCCTGGTGCTTGGCCACTGAGTCCCTCCTGTGGGTGCTGATGTCCCTCCCGTGGGTGCCGTGTGGTACCTTGGCACGGCAGCTGCCCCAGCATCGCCCCAGCACCTGCAGACCTGCCTGGGTCCCGCTCCCGGCCGGCCTCCCCCCCCCCCCCGGCCAAACCCTCTTGGGGACAAGCTGGCAGGACACCCTCTGTCCATGGCAGCAGACGCGTGGCTCAGCCCGCAGCCGTCCCGGATGGCTCTGCTCCGTGGGCTGCTGGGTGGCATCGACAGCTCAATCGATGGCTGTGGAGGGGGCCTGAAGGGCAGCGTGTGTCCAGCCGGGGGGGACACACACCCTGGCTGAGACCCCTGCGCTCGTGACATGGATGCTGCCCCCCTGAGCTGCCTCCACGGGGGGCTCCCGTGGCCCGCGGGTGCCAGCGGAGGCCCAGGGGCGCTGCGCCACGTCCCCCAGCACCGGCACGTCCCCCGGGCCCCGCGAGCTGAGGCCGCCCCAGCTCACCGCGCCTCCCGCCATCGATCGGGCAGCGTCTGGAGCAGCCGCTCGCCGCGGCCCATCCGTCTCCTCTCACCGGGGGCTGTTTGAGCAGGGAGCCCGGCCCCGCGCCGCGCACAAGCCAAATATTTAACTGCTGCAAATTGGCGGCTGGATCAATTACGCTGCGGCTGTCGGGGGCTCGTGACAGACGGCCGCCCCTCCCGCTGCACCCCTCCCCGGAGCACCCCCTCCCTGGTGCACCCCCTCCTTGGAGCACCCCGTCCCAGTGCACCCCTTCCCCAGAGCCCCCCTCCCTGGAGCACCCCCTCCCCAGCGTACCCCCTTCACAGTGCACCCCTTCCTCGGAGCACCCCTTCCACAGAGCACCCCCTCCTGGTGCACCCCCTCCCCGGTGTACCCCTTCCCCGGTGCACCCCATTCCTGAAGCACCCCTTACCTGGAGCACCCCTTCCCCAGTGCAGCCCCTCCCTGGGACACCCACAGAACACCCCATTCCTGGAGCACCCCCTCCTCCGTGCACCCCCTCTCTGGAGCACCCCCACCCTGGTGTACCCTGTACTTGGAGCACCCCCTCCTCCGTGCACCCCATCCGCAGAGCACCCCCTCCTCCGTGCACCCCTTCCCCAGAGCACCCCCTCCCCAGCACCCATCACGGGGCACCCACTGGGCAGGTGGGGGCCGATGCAGACATCCTGGAGCTGGCAGGTCGTCGTGTGTGTGTCCCCCCCCCCCGGCTGTAGGGACAGGGTGACGTCCCCCAGTGGGGACTGTCCCCAAGGGTGGGCTGGGTGGGGGCCCCAATAACCAGGAGGGGTGGACCCCCCGGGGGACAGGTGGAGGGGGCCGAGTGTGGTGTCACTGTCCCTGCGTGATCCCTGGGGTGTGGCACAGTGTCACTATCGCTGCATGGCTCCAAGTGTCACAGGTGTCACCGTCCCTGCATGGTCCCGGGGGTGTGGCACGGTGTCACTGTCACTGCACGGCCCCTGGGGCATCACACAGTGTCACCGTGGCTGCACAGTCCCACTCGTGTCACACAGTGCTGCTGTGCAGCCCTGCAGTATCGCACAGCATCACTGTTGCTCCCTGGGGTGTCACATGGTGTCACTGTCACCACACAGTGCACAGGGTGTCACTGTCACTGCGGGGCCGCCGGGTGCCAGGCAGTGTCACTGCAGCTCCTGTGGGTTGTCACACAGAGTCACTGTCAGTGCCCAGTGCATGGGTTGTCACACAGTGCTATGTCACTGCATGGCCCACGGGGTGTCACCCAGTGTCACCATCACTGCATGGCCTGGGGTGTCACACACCGTCACTGCGCAGGATACCCCCCAGTGCCGCCCCCTGCGCATTCCGTGGGCTGTCACCCAGTGTCGCTGCGCACCCCCCGACTGTCTCACGCCCCGTCCGCACCGGCCATGGGGCACCCCGGGGACAGCACAGCAGGTCCCAGCAGCCCAAGTCCCTGCTACTCCCAACCCCACGTCCCCCTGGGGGGACACGTCCCGGAGCCCGTCCCCTCCGCCCACCCAGCCCGGCGGCTGGACCCTGCTGCCAGGCGAGCAGCCATTTCCCATCACTCACCAGCCGGCCCCATCAGCCGGGCTCTAATTAAGTAGCGGTGTTGGCAGCCCTTAATTGCCGCGCGGTGGGAGGGTGGCGGGCCCCGCCGTGTCCGTAATGAGAGGCAGCGTGACGGGGACAGGGACGGGGGAGGATGTGCCACCCCCACCTTGCCCCCCCCACCTGCAGCTGGGCTCCCCCCATTGGGCAAGGGACAGTGCCCGGCGTTGGGCTGGGACCTGCTGGCATGTCCCCGTCCCCGGGGCCAGGGCTAACCCAGGCGGCCGGCTAGCCAGTCAGCCCGCCGCCGGCCAGCCAGCAAGCCTCCTGGGTCAACTGGCCAGCCACCAGCCAACTGGTCAACTGGCCACCCAACCAGCCAGCTAGCCAAACAGCCTGTTGGTCAACTGGCCAGCCAGCTAGCCGACCAGCCAGCTAGCCAACTGGCTTGTTGGTCAACTGGCCAGCCAGCCAACCAGCCATCTAGCCAACCAGTCAGTTAGCCAACCAGCCAGCCAGCCAGCATCCAGCCAACCAGCCAGCTAGCCAACCACCCAGCCAGCCAGCCAGCCAACCCGCCACCTAGCCATCTAGCCAGCCAGACAACTGGCTAGCCATCTGCCAACCAGCTAGTTGGCTAACCAGCTAGCCACCTGCCAGCTAGCCAATCAGCTACCAACCAACCAGCCAACTGACCAGCTAGCTAGCCAACCAGCCATCTAGTTGGCCTTTGAACCAACCAGCCAGTTGGCCAACCAGCCGGCCAAGCAGTTGGCCAGTCATCTACCTGCCGGCCAGCCAACCAGCCATCTAGCCATGCGGCTAGCCAGGTAGCCAACTGGCCAACTCTCTAGCCAAGTGTGCAAGCAGCTAACGAGCTGCCCATGCATCCAACCAGCCAACTAGCCATCTGGCCACCAGCCAACCAGCCAGCGGTCAGGCAGCCAACCAGGAGCACTGTCTGCCCACGTCCAGCCAGACGCTGGGACCTGCCTTGCCCTCACCTCTGTCCTGCAGCCCTGTCCCCGTGTGTCCCTCATCTCCTGGGATGTGTGTTGAGTGGGGACAGCTCTGCGCGTCTGCGCCTGCACCGGTCACCTCCCTGCTGCCCTGCTGAGCCCTGACGCACTCATCACAGCAGGCGGGCACTGGACATCTCCCAGGCCATCCCCGGCCAGGGGCATCTCCAGCCCTGGGGGTTTTGAGCCTGTTTCCTGCCCAGCCCAGCTTTGAGAGGTGAGTGTTGGCTCCTGCCGGCATCGTCTTCACCTCGGGATCAGTCCGTGGTGACTTCTCCTGCTCCCGCGCTGATCCGTGCTGGTACCACATCTCCCCAGGCATCCACAGCCTGGAAAACTCCTCATTAATTCCTCCTTTTAATCACCTCTGCCTCCCGACGAGGTGGTGGTGGTGTCCTTTCTCAGGGATGGAAGTGATGCAAGTCTGGAGGTTGCGTGGCTGGGGTGGCTGGTGTCCCCCCTTGGGACCAGGAAGCAGCCTGGACAGGGGGTGCCAGCCTGGTCCTCCTGCCCTCCTCCTTGGGGTGGCTGGCTGGATGAATGGGTGCATGGGTGGATGCATGGACACGTGGGGATGGGTGGGTGGGTGGGTGGGTGGATGGACGGATGGACGGATGCCACCAAGGTGGTGGGAACCAGCAGAGGAAGCCCCAGGTGGGAGCTCAGGAGACCCGGCCGTCTTCCCACGTCTGCCCCAGCCTGTGCAGCCCAGGCTCCCATCGCCCCAGGGTGTCCTGCCCACCCCAGCCGGGGGGCCAAGGGCCCAGCCCTGCCCTCACTGCCCACAGCTGAGTGTGCCCCTCCCGGGCCCCATCCCGGGGACACAGTGTGATTTTGGAGGACAGAACCCAAAATCATCAGGGACAGCTTGCAAATGCCAGCTCCCTCTCCAAGCTCGTCAGCGTGGGCCGACATCAGGGTCGTTAGTTATTTCCGGCTCCGAGTCCTAATTACTGCTGAGCCATCAGCGTCGCCCGCCTGGGCTAACCCACGGCTGTGGGGCCGGGCGGCAGGTGCCACGGTGCCAGGCGGGCGCAGTGACCGTGTCCCCCCTGGCCACGCGTGGTCCTACAGGCAGCATCTGCGGCACAGCTGCGGCAGTGGCTCCTGCCCAGCCGCAGCGCCGGGAGGGGAAACCGAGGCACGGCACAGCGCCGACCCCCACAAACGCCCCTGTCCCGACCCAGCCGCGCTCGCCCTTCTCCAAATCCTCCTTAATGAGCTCCCCAGCGAGCGGCGGGCGGTGGGGGGGGGGATACAGCCACCCCCCCGGCCAACCCAATGCCCCTGGAGCATCGATCACCCCCGCCCCCGGCCGCCGGCGTCCCCTCAGCGTCGCCCACCCACCTCCCCGCGTCATGCTGCCAAAGCAAACAGCCGTGGGCTCGGCCGCGCATCGATTCTGCGGGAGCTGCTGTTTGCTTAACCTTTGCAGAGGAACGGCAGCAGCTGGCGTCGAGCGGAGCCGCCGCCGCAGCCGCCACCGCAACCACTGCAGCCACCGCAACCACTGCAGCCACTGCAGCCACTGCTGCCACTGCTGCCACTGCTGTCGCCTCCCGGCTTTGTCCCTTTTCCCCTCCTGCACTCCCAAACGGGGCCCTTCGGGGGTTGCCGCTCAGTTGCCTGTCCCCGGGTGGATGGAGCCGGTTCGAGGGGCTGCGCTGCACCCCCTCCCCGTGCAGGGGTTGGGGACAGGGACAGGGAGCACCCCGGGGTCTCCAGCCAGGGTCACCTGGGGTATTGTCCCCATCCGTAGGGTGCTGCTGCCCCAGGGTGGCACCGAAGCCACCCCAGCTCTGCAGCCGGGCTGTCGGGACACGGCTTGGGGACGTGGTGGACTGGGGTGGTGGCCATGCCATGGGGACCCGGTGGCCTGTGGTAGTGAGGTAGCCTGCAATGGGGACATGGTGTCCCAGGGTGGTGAGGTGGCCCAGGGTCATGGCTATGACGTGGTGACACAGTGACCTGTGGTAGTGAGGTGGGCTGGAATGGGGACGCGGTGGCCTGGGGTGCTGGCCATGCCACGGGGACATGGTGGCCCATGGTGGTGAGGTGGCTTGGGGTGGTAGCCATGGCATGGAGACACAATGGCCCATGGCAATGAGGTGACCTGGGGCTGTGGCCCCACCACGAGGCCACAGTGGCCAGGACCAGGGATGTCCCCTGACCCTCCGGGTGAGAGGAGTGCCCTGCTGCAACCAGGGCCTGCCTGTGTCCCCGCTGCGTCCCCGCCAGGGCCACCCGGTCCCCACGCAGAGCCCCCTGCCCACCCGGGGCCACCACGGCACCGTGCTGGCGGGTGACTCACACAGCCCGTGACCTCGGCGAGGCGTGTTTTTAAGTGCTTGTTAAAAAAGAAAGATAACGAGGAGTTGGGGAGGGGACGACGACGGAGAAAAGAACTGGGGAAAGAGCCGGTGACATGACGGTGACAGCCTGGGGGAAGACATGGGGCCGGCAGCACCCCCACCCCAAAATACTCTGCCCCCCCCAAGCCTCGTTAAGCCCCCAGGAATAATTGCCTCCTTAGAGCCGGCTAATTGATTTTTGCACGCTGATTAAATTAAAGCCTCTGCGGGAGTTGGGGGGGGGCGCGGGGGCGATCGATGGGCTGCCAAGTGTCCCCTTGGTCCCCCCCTCTTTTGGGTTGGGGGGCTGGGGTCTGCCCCCCGTGTGTCGCCTGGGGTTTGGGGACACTGCACGGGCGTGGCACTGGAAGGGGACGCACCCCCAGGGTGGGGTTTTGGGGGGAGGGGGGGTGGTGTGATGATGAGGACCCATGGGTGCCACCGGGGTTTGATGCCACCTCGGCGCTGTCGCCCGGGGCCACCAAACCGCTGCGGCGGGCGGCACTGGGAGCATCCCCCGGGCCGCTCCACGCCCGTGTCCGTGTCGTCCCCCCCCCCGCCCCGTCCCCGCCGCGTGTCCCGCCCCCCGGCCCCGCGTCCTTCGCTCACCCCCAGCGCCGGCGGCGGCTGTCACTTGCCATCGCGTCCCGCTGTCCCCGCCGAGGCTGACGGAGATGGCAGGCGACGGAGCGGGCGCAGCCGCGCGGCCCCGTCTCACGAGCCCGCCGGTGCCCGGCCCCCGCGGGGACGGCTCCCGCACGTGGCCGTCGCCCCTCAGCGCGGCCCGGCCGCCACCGCGGTGGCACCCGTGGGTGCCCCCTTGTCACCGCGGCCTTCGCCCGCCGGTGGTGGCGTCCCGTCCCGCGCCCCCGTGACTGACCCCGCTGGGTGCTGCCGGGCGGGGGGTGCTTGGCCGCGTGGGTGTCGCCCGGGGCTGTCCCAGAGCGTGGGTCCCCCGGGGGAGGGGAAACTGAGGCAGGGAGGAGGGAAGGGCCCCGGGGATGCTCTGGGGACTGTCACCCGTGGGTTTGCCCCCGTGGGGACACAGGTGATGGGTCCCAGGGGTGTCCCCGGCTCCGGGGGTGTGGCCACCGGCTCCCGGGCACGGAGGTGACGGAGCTCCGGACCCCGCGGGGACGTGGCCGCCGCGTGCTCGGGGACGGAGGTGGCGTCGCCTGGGCCCCGTGGGGACAGGGAGTGGCTCGGTGTGACCACGCGGGGACGGTCCGCGCGGGGGGGGAATGGGGCCGCGGAAGAGCCCCCAGCGTGGTAAGGGGGGGCAGCCGGCGCCGGCGGGACCGGGGTCCCACGCAGAAACCGGGGGGCACGGGTGGGGCGGGCGGCACCGGGGCGGGGGGGGGGGGGGGAGGCTGCAGGGATGGGCGTGTCCGGGGGCGTGGCAACAGCGGGGGGGGCGTGGCGGAGGGGGGCGTGTCCCCCACCCAGTGCGCTGCGTGGGCGTGGCCCACCCGAGACTAGGCGTGTCCGGGGGCGGGGCTAGGCGTGGTGGTGGGCGTACCCGGGGCGGGAGTGGGCGTGCGAGTGGGCGTGACCCGGGTGTGTGGGCGTGGCCTGGGCGGGCGCGGGGCGCACCGGAGCCAGCGGAGCGCAGCGGAGCGCAGCGGCCACCGCCGCCGCCACCCCCGAGCCCCCCCCTCCCCGCCGCCGCCGCCGCCGCCCTGCTCCCCCCCACCGGCACCATTCCCACCCCCGGGCGACAGCGCGCCCCGGCCGGGCGGCGGCTCAGCCTGGGCCGGAAAACTTTGCTGGCGGCCGCGGCGGGGGTGGTGATGGTGCTGGTGCTGGTGGTGCTCATCCCGGTGCTGGTGAGCTCCGCCGGTACCGACGGCCGGTACGAGATGCTGGGGACCTGCCGTATGGTCTGCGAGCCCTACGGCCCCGCCGCCCCCCCCCCGCCGCAACCGGCCGAACGCGGCCCCCTCCCGCCGCCCTCCACCCTGGTGCAAGGTCCCCAGGGCAAACCGGGGCGACCGGGAAAACCGGGACCGCCGGGACCGCCGGGAGAGCCGGGACCGCCGGGACCGGCGGGGGCGCGGGGTGAAGCGGGACGACCGGGACCCCCGGGATTACCGGGACCGGGGGCTACGGGTGCGGTGAGCGCGGCTACCTATAGCACGGTGCCACGCGTCGCCTTCTACGCCGGCCTCAAGAACCCCCACGAGGGCTACGAGGTCCTCAAGTTCGACGACGTGGTCACCAACCTGGGCAACAGCTACGACGCCGCCTCCGGCAAGTTCACCTGCGCCATCCCCGGCACCTACTTCTTCACCTACCACGTCCTCATGCGCGGCGGCGACGGCACCAGCATGTGGGCCGACCTCTGCAAGAACGGCCAGGTAAGGGCTGGCCGTCCCGGCCACCAGCCCCACGGCGGGGACGGGAGCTGTCGCTGCCCCCTGTGCACCGGAGGAGAGCTCTGGGTGCTTCCTCAGGGTGCCCCGTGCTTTTCCCGGGGGCGATGATGGGCTTTGGGTGCTTCCCCGGGGTGCCCCGTCTTTTTCCCAGTCTCAGAGATGCACCCCCGGGGTGCTCCATCCTTTTCCCTGTGGTGATGATGAGGTCTGGGTGCGTCCCCGGGGTGCCACATCCTTCTCCCGGCCGCAGAGATGCACCCCCGGGGTGCTCCGTCCTTTTCCCAGCCGCAGAGATGCACCCCCGGGGTGCTCCGTCCTTTTCCCAGTGGCGATGGTGAGCTCTGGGTGCATCCCTGGGGTGCCACATCCTTTTCCCAGATGCAGAGAGGCACCCCCAGGATTCTCTGTCCCTCTCCCGGTGGCAACGATGGGCTCTGGGTGCGTCCCCAGGATGCTCCATCCCTCTCCCAGCTGCAGAGATGCATCCCTGGGGTGCCCTGTCCTTCTCCCAGTGACATGATGGTCTCTGGGTGCACCCTTGGGGTACCCTCTCCTGCTCCCAGCTCCAGAGATTCAGCCTCAGGATGCTCCGTCTTTCTCCCAGCCTGGGAGATGTGCCCCCAGGATGTTCCATCCTTCTCCCAGTAGGGATGATGGCCTCTGTGTGCACCCCTGGGGTGTCCTGTCCTGCTCCCAACCCCGAAGATGCGCCCCCAGGACACCCCATCCTTCTCCCAGTGGCAGCGATGGGCTCCGGGTGTATCCCCAGGGGGCCCCATCCTTCTCCCAGCCCCAGAGATGCTCCCCTGGGTGCCCTGTTACTCTCCCAGCGCTGGGGACACGCTCTGCCACCCAACCCATGCTGCCCTGATGTGTCCCCAAGGCTCCCCTTGGTCCTTTCCTTGGCTCCGGAGACATGTCCCGCTGTGCCTTCAGGGTGCCTTGGGGTGTCCCCACTGTGTCCCTGTGGTGCCCTGCGCTCCCCAGCCATGCCATCGTCCCCACTGGGACTCCCCAGGGGGGACAGGGCTCCTCCGCAGGGGACAGCATCTGCGGTGGCCTGGAGGGGGGCAGCACCTGCCCCGCTTTTGGGGTGCTGCACCCCCAGCCCGGAGCCGGCTCTGCTGCCGCTGTGTCGGAAGAGACGTCCCCATCCCCGGCCGGGCTGCGTGGGGACACCATGGCGGGGGACACGCTGAGGCTGGCTCCATCCTTGCCTCCCATCCTGCTCCAGCATCCCCCCCCAATCCCATCCATCTGAAAATCCTCCCGATCCCAAGATGCAGCCTCTCCATCCCCGCAGTTTTCGGGTGATGCCCAAAACGCTGCCCCTCTCCCACGCCGTGTCCCCCCCCAGCCACAACTCGAGGCACAAGATGTGGCTGTGACCCCCGAAATGTCATCCGAGCTCAATTTCCTTGGGTGTCACCACAGCTGGCATCCTCACCGGGATTCATCCCACCCTGCTCCTGCTTCCCATCATTTTCTCCCGGCATCAAGCCCCGCGGTGCATCCCCGTCCTGAGGACGTATGACACCGAATTAACCCAAAACTGAGTTATCAACCCAAAAAAAAGCTGGGGGGGTGGGAGGAAGCGGGAGCCCTGGCACAGCCACCGCGCTTCACCCCTTGGCTCCAAAAACCTCCGAGCCGGGAGCGCAGTGGGGGCAGGAGCTGCTCAGTATTTTTGCTCCATCCAAACAGTTTAAATTTTCTTTCATTGGGTTTTTTTCTCCCCCCCCGGCTCCAGCCCCAAATTTTGGGGGACCCTGGCGACGCTTGGCACTGCTGGCTCTTTCTCCCAAGCAGCATCCGTGTAACTCCAGACTGAGCATCCCCAAAAAACCACCTTGCTCCCTTTTTCCTCCCCCAAAATATTTTTGGGGACTCCCCCAAACCTTCCCGCCTCCTCCTACCCCCCACTGAGCTCCATCCCCCCCGGCTCAGTGGGGGATCGACGTGCCGGGGTGCTACCGGATGAATTTCCAGAAGCTACGGAGCCCCTCATCGAGAGGAACCGCGCTCGGTCGGGCGCGCGATGCAGCTTAATTAAGCGGTTGTTAATTACTAACGAGGTATCGCCACTCCAATATTTATAAAGAAGCGGCTTGGGAGGCGGGGGAGTGCTTTGGCAGGCTGGCACTGGCGGGAGAGTTTAAAAAAGGGACCCTAAAAATGCCCCAAATAATTAAAAAAAGGGGTTAATTAGGGGTTTGTTGCCAAAAATACCCCATCCCCAGCAAGGCTGGGGGGGTCCGGGGGTGCCGGGGGGGGTTTCCTGGCAGATAAGGGTCGATCCTGGCATCCTCTGAGGGAATTATAACTTGGGGGGTCCCCTCTGACCCCCACTTTCCTCCGGGTGCTGGCGGTTTCGAGCGCAGCCCATCACCCCTGCGTCGGGGCTGGAGTTAATGAGAGCCAGGGGAGCCCTGGCACTGGGAGGGAGCTGCTCCTGGTGGTTAATTAGCATTAATTATTCTTATTTGTATTAGCCCGTAGAGGCGGCAAGCGGGGCGGTGGGATGGGGCGAGGTGCTGGATGGAGGGATGGATGGGGGGGGTTTGGAGCCGGGTGGTTTTGGGGTCCCTGTAGGGGGGTCCCTGTGGTGGGGCGAGGGCCATCCTGGCTGCCTCGTGTGCGGCCGTGCCGTGGTTCGGGGGGGGGCACAGCCCCGGGGGGTGCCTGTGGGTGGGGGCCTGGGGACGGTCCCCAAGGGACCCTGTTTGCGGGGACACAGGGATGCACTGGAGGGTCCTCGGGGGGCACCCGCTGCCGTGCCTGGGGGTCGGGTGGGGCAGCTGCCACTGCACCTGGGGGTCCTGGGGGGACACCCACTGTCAGGCCCAGGAGTCCTGGGGGGCACCCGCCACTGCATTTGGGGGTCCTGGGGGAGCACCGCCCACCGTGCCTGGGAGGTCCTGGGGGGCACCTGCTGCCATGCCCGAGGATCCTGGGGGGCACCCACCACTGCACTTGGGGGTCCTGGGGGGGCACCCGCTGCCATGTCTTGGAGGTCCTGGGCTGTGGTGGCCGCGGTGGCTGTGGCACGTGGGGCACATGGTGTCCCCGAGGCACCGAGGGTCACCACAAGTGGCTCAGCCTAGACATGGGGGCACCCCGCTGCCCCCCATCCCCCCGACAGCCCTGTGCCCTTGCGTGCAGCTGGCCATGTCGGGGACCATCCCCATCCCACAGTGTCCCCAGGGCTGGTGACACTACCCCAGTGGTGTCACTGGAGTTGGTGACAGCAGCTGCAGCAGAGCCAGCTGCCGGGGCCGGGGGCCATGCCCCCCCCTCCAGGTTCCGACCTCCGGGGGCTGTGCCTGGCCATGGCATGGGGAAACTGAGGCATGGAGCGGGACGAGGGGGACGAGGCCATCGGGGGGGATGTGGTGGCAGCCCCCACCTCCTCTGCCGCTGCGATGCCGGGAGCGGCTCAGCCCAGCCCTGGCGCTGCCATTTATCTTCCCTGGTTAGCGCGAAGGGCTGGCGGGCGTGCGGTGACGAGGCGGCTCCTTAACGAGGGAAGACGGATGGTACCGGGTGGCTCTGGCTGCAGCGGGGGGGAATGATGGCGGCAGAGCCCGGCACCAAACGGCTTCTCTTGGTTCTTCCCCCCTGCTTCTTCCCCCTGCTCCTCTTCCTCGGCATGACCCCAGTTGAGGCGGCATCCCCCCGAGATTGGGGTGCTGTGACCGACTGAGATTCACTGTGTCCCCTCCCAGGGATGGGGACCCCCGTGGTGGCAGGGTAGACAGAGGGTGACTTTTAACAGGGTGACAGAGTTGGTGGCAGCACGAAGGATATGGCTGCATGGGTGAGAGCAAGCCCTATGGGACCACCTCCTGGGCCATCGGTAGGTTCCAGAGTTAACAGCTTGTGAGCGGTGGGTTGCCGTGCCATCACAGGCTGCCTATGGACTCAGGGAGATGCCGCTGTGTTTCCCGAGGAGGAGAGGACCCCCGGGACCCCTGTCGCGGGGGCAGAGGACAGGAATCCATGGGGACACCCCTCCTTCCCCCGATGGCTCTGGGACTCCGCAGCTGCTCGGCGGTGCCTCCCCGCCCGGCACCAGCCAATTAAGAGCCCATTCTCGTGGGTTATAATTAGGAGCATCTTCTCCCCGGTGCATCGCTTTTGCATTTCACTTGGGATTTTACCTGCCGGCTTGTCACTGTCACCCAGCGCCGCGCGATCTCCCTACAAGGCGCCGGTGTAGATTTGATTACCCAAATAATTCTGCAGCGGCAGCGGGCTCCAGCCACGGAGCTTCTTTGCCAGGTGGTTACGGCACCTCCAGCTCTGCCGGCACTTCCTGGCCTTGTCCTCTGGCACTGAGGAAATATTTATCGGGGGGAGCATCCTGCCCCGCAGCGGGTTGGGATCCGGGTGAGCAGCGAGGCTTGTTTTTGGGGGATTTGAGCTCAGACGGCTCAGCCCTCGCCACACGCTCGTGGTCCCCGTGAAGCTCGTGGGAAGATGTGCGGGGATGCGGCCAGTTCATCAAGTTGGTTCGTGGCTGGGTCCCGTGTCCGAAATGTGGTCCTGCATCTGAATCCGGAGCCAGGGTCCTGGGTCTGAGCCATGGTCCTGCATCCAAATCCAGACTCGGCATCCCATGTCTGAGCCGTGGTCCCACATCCAAATCCAGAGATGAGGTCCCATATCTGAGCCTGCATCCAAACCCGGAGTCGGGGTCCCATGTCGGAGCTGTGGTCCCACATCCGAATCTGGAGATGGGGTCCTGTGTCTGAGCTGGGGTCCCGTGTCTGAATCTGGAGCCGTGGTTCCATGTCCGTGCCATGGTCCCGCATCCAAACCCAGAGCTGTGGTCCCGTGTCTGAGCCATGGTCCCACATCCAACCCCGGAGCCGTGGTCCCACATCCGAGCCGTGGTCCCACGCCTGAGCCTGCCGGGTCAGGGAGAGGCTCTGGGTGATGCTCAGAGAAGCCACCTCCACGCAGGACCCGTTCACCCACAGGTGGAGATCTGGGGCACCCCACGCTACCCTGGAGCTGGCGGGCGGTCTCCCTGGCTGCGGGTGAGCTGGGACCCCGGGTGTCCCACGGGATCCGAGGGCTGAGCTGTCCCCTGAGCCGGGTAACGCGGGTGTCCCCTGCACAGGTGCGGGCCAGCGCCATCGCGCAGGACGCCGACCAGAACTACGACTACGCCAGCAACAGCGTCATCCTGCACCTGGACGCGGGGGACGAGGTCTTCATCAAGCTGGACGGGGGCAAAGCCCACGGCGGCAACAACAACAAGTACAGCACCTTCTCCGGCTTCATCATCTACTCGGACTGAGCCTGGACCCACAGCATCGCCCCATGGCCCTCCAGCCCCACGGCATCCCCCTGCTGCCATCCAGCCCCACGGCATCCCCCCACTGCTGTCCAGCCCTATAGCCTCCCCTTGCTACTGTCCAGCCCCACGGCATCCCCCCATGGTGGTCCAGGCCATCTACGATGCCCCCAAACCCCCCCTTTCCCATTAGCTCACCCCACGGCTGCTAATTCGGGGCTGGGGGGCCGCAGGGGGCTGGGGGCCGGCAGGAGGCTGGGGGCCCCCCCTGCGCCGCCCCACTGCACCCTCATCCCCTGGCTGCGCGCCCCGCTTGGCCCCACGGTGCCCTGCTCCCCGCTGCCTCCCCGCACCCGGGGCGATGCCGGGGGGTGTCCGCCAGTGTGTATATATGTACAGGACGCGCAGGTGTCGATACGGGTGCCCACCCCTCGTCCCCGGCTGGCCCCATGCTGGGGGGCTGCGCGGGGCTGGGGGGGAGCCGCCCTTGCTGCCCGATCCCGGGGCGACTCCATGGTAAAGCAGAGCTGTGACCTCTCCCCGTCTGCTGTCTGTGTCCCCGCGTGGGGCAGAGCCGGTGTCCCCCACCCTGGGGACGGGGTCCTCCTGCCACCCCCCCCCCCAACTGACCCCGCTTGGCTTCCTGAATTGGCCCAGCTGGGGGGTGTCGGGAGGGGCTCCCCTCTCCCCAAGTACTGGTGTTGCCTCTGCCACTTCCAGTGGGGATGCTGGGGGTGCCACCACTGCCATGTCCCTGTCCCCAGAGCCCAGGTGTCCCCATGGGGGGGGTGTCCCCTCAGGGACATGGTGTCCCCACAGGAAGGCGGGAGGGACATGGTCAGGCCACACAGAGGCGTGGGGACCCTCCGGCACACACACCTGTCACCGCTGCCTCGGCGCGGGCAGGACGTGGCCCAATTAGAGGTGACAGCGGGTGCCTGGGGCCACCGGCTGCCTCCTGAGCAGCTGCGGTGGGGTCAGAGGACAGGAGCCATTGGGGACGCATGGGTGGCCCTGGGGACAGGGCGCGGGGGTGGGTGTGACCCCCCCAGGCCCCGGCGGGTCCCCGGTGCTCATTTCTCAGCAGTAATTAATAGGGACGAGGTGGCGGCCGGGCAGCGGGGGCTCGTTAGGGCCGGGGCTGTCAGCTCTGAGCTGTGAGGAGAAGGCCGCCATTAAGACCTGGTGTGGATGCAGCCACCACTCCGGCTGGCACCAGCGGGGACCCCGGGCCCCTCAGGCCCCCCCGGGACCTTGGCTGGGCTCTCTCCGCTATACAGCGCTTGGGCCGCCGGTTCTCCCCCCCCTGAGGGGGCCGCCCCGGCCCGGTGGCCACGGCAGCGGATGAGGATGGGGCAGGGGGGAAAGATGGCGGCCAGCCCAGGGCACGGCGGGACTACAACTCCCATGGGGCACCGCGCGGGGCGGGTGGGGCACGCGGCGCGGGGGAGCCAATGGGAGGGGAGGCGGGGCGAGCGGCCAATCAGGAAGGAGGGCGGGGCCTGCCGGACCGTTTGAAAGCGGAGCGGCGGAAGTGGCGGGTGAGTGTCGTTGGGGGCGTTGAGGCGAGCGGCGGAAGGCGGAGGGGCGGGTGCGGGGGCCCGGGGTGGGGGTACAGGGGCCCGGAGGGGTCGATCGGGTTGGGGAGTATCTATAGGGGCTGGGGGAGTGGTATAGTGTTTCGGAGGAGGTGGTATGGGGGCCCGGGGGCGGTAGGAAGGGCCCTGGGCAGGGCGGAGCAGGGGCCCGGGGCGGGCTATAGGGGCCTGAAGGGGGGTATGACTGGGGGGGGGGGGCTACAGGGGCCTGAACGGGGGAAGTAAGGGCCTGGGGGGGGGCGTCGGACTGTGAGGGGGGGCTGGGCTGTGAGGGGGGCTGTGGGGGTCTGAAGCGGGGGACAGGGCTGTGGGAGGGGCTATAGGGGCCCGAAGGGGGGGTGTAGGGTCGTTGGGGAAGCTGAGGGGGGGTTATAAGGTGGCTGTAGGGGCACCGGCGGGGGTTAGGATAGGGAGGGGGTGGGAGCAGGGGTGGGGGTGCAAGGCCTTGCCCGGCCTCGGGCTCCCCCTTCACCCCCCGGCTGACCCATTTCCCCCTCCACCCCCAGAGTGCGTGAGGCCCCTGGGATGTTCGAACCCAGAGCCATGTCCTCCAGCCAGCACCGTGCCCCCACCCCAGCTCCCCTCTGTCCCCATGGTGCTGGGCCCCCGCCTGAGGAGGGCACCGTGGCCGTTATGGTGCGTGTGCGGCCCCCTGCTCCCTGCGAGCGAGAGCGGGCCGCGCACCCCATCCTGCGCGTCGTCGACCAGCACATCCTCATCTTCGACCCTGAGGAGCGTGGCGACCCCCCTGGCAGTGTGCTGCCTGCCCGCGGGCCCAAGCACCAGAGCAAGGACCTGAAGTTCATCTTTGACCGGGTTTTTGGGGAGGGGGCCACGCAGGAGGAGGTGTTCCAGCACACCACCCGTGAGGGGTTGGACAGCGTCCTCAATGGCTACAACTGCTCCGGTAAGACCTGGCGAGCGCCTTCAATCTCTGCAGGAGCTCCTGCCCCATCTGCTCCCGGGCTGGGTGGGCTCAGCGGAGCTGTGGGTTTATTTTGAAAGCCCCCAAGCAGTTGGGGAGAGGGCGGACACAACAGCAACACAAGAACAAATAGCCTTAAACTTGTTGGTAGCACCCAGCTGGGGCGATTGCAAGTGTGGTCAGGACAGGGATGTTCCTGATATGGAAATGTCATCTCATCTCGGCAGGTAAATGAGGGGAAGTGAAACATGAAGTGCTCTAATAGAATCACAGGATGGTTTGGGTTGGAAGGGACCTTGAAAGATCATCCAGTCCAACCCCCTGCCGTGGGCAGGGACATCTGTCACTAGACCAGGTTGCTCAGAGCCCCGTCCAGCCTGACCTTGAACACTTCCAGGGATGGGGCATCCACAGCTTCTCTGGGCAACCTGTTCCAGTGCCTCACCACCCTCATCGTAAAATATTTCTTCATTATGTCCAATCTAAACCTGCCCTCAGTCAGTTTAAAACCATTGCCCCTTGTCCTGTCACTACAGGCCCTGGTAAAAAGTCTCTCTCTGTCTTTCTTGTAAGCCCCTTTTAATACTGAGCAGCTGCAATAAGGTCTCCCCGAAGCCTTCTCTTCTCCAGGCTGAACAACCCCAACTCTCTCAGCCTTTCTCCATAGCAGAGCTGTTCCAGCCCTTGGATCACTTTCTGGGCCCTCTCTGACAGGCCCATGTCTGTCTTGTACTGGGGTCCCCAGAGCTGGACCAGGTAGGGTCTCATCCCCTCTCTTGTTGGAGGGGGTTTGTAGAGCAGGTGGGGAGAGACCTGGCTGGGCTGGAAGAGCAGATGAGCAAGAACAGTGTGAAGTTTAACAAGATGATTACAAAGTCCTGCACCTGGGATGGAATAACCCAGGAGCCCAGTACAGGCTGGGATCTGTGTGGCTGGGGAGCAGCCTCGCTGGGAGGGACCTGGAGGTCCTGCTGGACAACGGCCTGAATGGGAGTCAGCAGTGTGCCGCGGCAGCAGCAAAGGCAAGTTGGATTTGGGGCTGCATCCACAGGGGCATTTCTAGCTCAGATAGAGATGTGGTCATCCCACCCAGTGCTGTGTCCAGCTCCAGTCCCCACAAGTCAAGAAGGATGTGGACAGAGTGGAGACTTTCCAAAGGAGGGCCATGGAGATGATCTGAGGGCTGGAGAATCTGCCCGAGGAGGAAAGGCTGAAGGAGTTGGGTCTCTTCTCCCTGGAGAAGAGAAGACTCGGGGGGGAACCTCATCAGTTTTTGAGTACTTAAAGGGCAGCTACAGAGACGATGGAGGCTCTCTTGCCACAAGGAAAAGACAAGGGGCAACAGGTACGTGTGGCACCGGGAGAGGTTTCATCCCAATATAAGACTTTTTTTACAGTGAGAACATTCACTGGAGCAACCTCCCTGGGGACGTGGCGGAGTCCCCACAGCTGGAGGTGTTCAAGACACCACTGGACAGGGTGTGAGAACTTCATCTGGGTTCCCTTTCCCACGAAAGCTTGAACTCTAGATGATCTCTCCAGGTCCCTCCCAGCCTGGGCTGTTCTGTGGTTCTGCGATAACAGGGGCTGCAACAGTGCTCGGTGCTTTAGGAGGCATGATGTAGAGGATGGAGGCGGGCACTGGGGTAGAAAATGAGGCTGGGCAGGCGATTTCCAGGCATTTCGAGGGATGAGGATCGCTTGTTCTCTGCTCTCCTGGGGGAGGAAGGATGGGAAGAAATCAGGTGGATCCGTGGCACAAAGAGCACCTTGGTTTCGCCATCCCTTCCTAGCCCGAATCACCGTAATGGGCAGAGCTTCAGGAGGATGCTGAGTTTTGGAGCAGGATCTGGGGTGAAGCAGACACGTCTTGGGGTGCTTTGGGGGCTGCTGTGCCCCTCACGAGCATCTCCCAGGCTTGCAGTGCCATAAAGCCGGGTCTGAAAGCTGCAGACCCTCGTGCCATTCTCAAGCTGTCAGCAGACGAGCGGCTTAACAAGCACATCACTTCTGTGAGGCAGGCACTGAGCGGGAGACGACTGCTCTCCTGTCTAATCATGCGCTGGGCCGGGCACTGGGACCGGAGGATGCTATTCCTGGCTCTCCGGCATGCTCTGCGAGCTGCTGAAGGCTGCCTCTGTCACCGTGCCCACCTGGCAGGCACGTCTCCTATCTCTATCTGCATAAAATAACTCCAGGATCCTCAAATGAGAGAGTCACGAAGCACCGAGTGCTGCTAATGGGGAGAAGGGCTGAGGCTCTCTAGATTAGTGTGTCCTGCTCTGATGGTGATGCTTCAAAGAGGGTGTTGAAAGATGGGGGGGGGGAAATGAGATGAATTACAAGGTCTGGAAGAAGAAACACCTTCTGGTAAGAGACGGGGGAACGGGGCTGCTCAGCTTGTTAAAGGGAAGGTTCAGGGGTGACTTGAGCATCTAAGCAGGTGATGGTTTGGGGACTCGTTTTGTCTGTGTCTGCTAAATTAGAGAGGCTGAAAAGAGGAAAAAAAATTGCACTAAAGGATAGTGCAGCCAGCACAGAGGGTAATTAGCTTTGCCTTGTCTCAGCAAAGCCTGTGAGCGACCCCCGCTGCAGGGGTTGCTGCGGGAAGCTTTCCTCTCCAGCAAGGAGCGGATGTTACGCTGCTCCTGTTAATTAATGAATGTTTCAACCATCCACTCTTTCTCCTCCCAGTGTTTGCCTACGGCGCGACGGGAGCAGGAAAAACCTACACCATGCTGGGCTCAGAGAAAAGCCCCGGCATCATGTACCTCACCATGGTGGAGCTGTACAAGAGGATTGAGGCCAGAAAGGAGGAGAAGAGCTGCGAGGTCCTAGTCTCCTACCAGGAGGTACTCTGCAGCCGAGCCATGTCCCCTCCTGCCTCTGGGTCACCGTCGCTAAGATTTGGGGTTGATCCGGACCCTGTAGTGCCACGCTCGGGGTACTTGCTGAGCTGCCAGCTGTGCCCGGTGTCCCCAGGGCAGCCCTAGAGCTGAACTGGAAGCAGGCTCACCCACCCAGTTCGGTGAACTGGTGCTGCTGGTTTCTCCCATCTGGAGTTGGGGAATTTTCTCTTCCTTGCCGTGGTCCACACAGCACTGAGGGCTTCCTGGCTTTGGAGAAGCGGTGGCGCAGTGACTTGCCAGTAAAGCCCTCCCAGGCTGTCCTCTGCATTTAGAGCACCGTCAGGTGCTCTTGGTGTAAGAAGGTCCCGGAGGTGGTGTTGGGGGGGACACCCGGTTGTGCGTGACCCTGGCATACAAAGCTCCTCTCCCTGCTCGCTGCCGGGGAACCAAACCTCAGCCTTACATCATGTTCCCTGCACCAGGTGTACAACGAACAGATTCACGACCTGCTGGAGCCCAAGGGCCCTCTGGCCATCCGGGAGGATCCCGAGAAAGGAGTTGTGGTTCAGGGTCTCTCTTTCCACCAGGTGAGTATAAAAATGGGCACAAGGTCTGGGCAACGCTGCACCTACACCAGTTCTGAAAGCGGATGCGTGTCCTGGGGACATGGGTGCGTGTGAAGACACGGGAGCACTGTCTGTGGGGCTCCTGGCTGGCAGCAAATGTGACCCCGAGCTGAAACGAGACCCACAGAGTTGTGGGATCTCTCAGCCTGAGTCGCCGTGGCTGCTTGGTGTTGGGTTGTCTCAGTGCCTGCGTACGGGGTGTGCTGATACCTCCCCTCTGCCTGTTCTCTCCCAGCCTGCGTCGGCAGAGCAGCTCCTGGAGATGTTGGCCAACGGCAACAAAAACCGGACACAGCATCCCACTGATGCCAACGCCACCTCCTCCCGCTCACATGCCATCTTCCAGGTGAGGGCTGGTGGTTGTGGTATCGCTCAGGATCTGTGCCGAAAAGGGGGCTAGGGAGCAAGCCCATGCCAGGACCAGCATCGCAGGGTTCCTGCTGCTGCTCCTGGTGTGCCAGGGGAAAATCGGGGTGGTCATGGCCCCAAAAAGAGGGGTACGGGGCTCGGCAGGCCACTAGCCGGTGCTGCAGCAGGACAGCATGTACTGGTCATGCTAGTGGCCACGTCTCCTGGACAGCCCTGTACTCCCAGCTTGGTGTTACGTCTCCCAAAGGCTGAAATTTCACTTTGTGCTTTTGGCTCTTGTCGACTTAGCGTGTGGGAGCCGTACCTAAAACCTGACCCAGAGCAAAGGGGGACGATTATTGCTGGCTTCTGCTTGTGCCTCCCCCCAGGTGCCGCGGGCAGGCTGTCTCCTCCGTCGTGTCCCCCTCGGCACTGCGCCAGGAATTACACTCCCCCAGGGGTCTGTAAATTTGCCACCCCTTGGTTTCTCAGTGCTCTCCCATGCAAACCTGCCAGTTGATTTCAATTCCAGCCAGGCCGTTCCCTGAATTAGCAGGGCCGTCACGGCTGCATGGGGAGACGGAGGGCTCTAACTGTAATTTCAGTCTGAACCTGGTGCCTTGCCCGTTACTGCTTGCAGGGGGGAAGTCCAGGTGTCTGGATGCTTTCCCAGCCAGCTTCCCAGCTGGGCTTGTCAGTGGGTGCTGGATTCCTGCCTGCCGCGAATCCATTAACTGTGCTGGAAATCTGCCCTTCCCGCTGCTGGCTCTGTCTCCCGGCAGGCAAACCGCGGTCTGGTGAGGATGCAGGACCGGTTACCGGCCTCCAGCATCTCTGTGGCACCTCCAGTCCATGCAGGAGTTGCTCCTGGGGGGCTGAGGTTGTTATAGGGCAGTGGGGGAAGTGTTTGCTTCTTCTGGGAGATCTTTAGGGATGCAGAAGGGGAAGTTACGGAGCGATGCTACCAGGTGAGTCTTGGTGGCTGTGTCCCTCCTTGCCCGCACCAGCCGGGAACTGGGCTTGGCACCGAAAGCCCTGGCTGGATGCCTCCCTGGGGGCACTACGAGATTGTGGCTGGGGGCTTGCAGCCCCTGTTGGCGTCTGAGTTTGCTGGCAGAATCCACAGTCGGAGTCGGGGCTGGGACTGCCACCACGTGTGAGCACTTCCCAGGTCGTGCCAGGGCTCTGGGTTGGCGTGTTGCCCTTCGGGGACCCGACCAGCTGTACCCTGCTCGCTCACCGAGTGTAGGAGATGCTGATTATTTTCCGTAGCTCTGTCACTTCTTGGGAGATCCCTTCCGTGGCTTTGCTACTTGTGTCACTGCCGAGTTTTTGGCTTGTCTTCTCGGCATGCTAGGCTCCTCTCTTTCTCCCTGCTCGATCTCACGACCTGTGTGATCCTCTTCCCCATCCTCTTATAAACATTGAAACTGGTGATGCTGGCTCCAACCAGCAACCCTGTGTGCCTTGTTGAGCTGCAGCCTCACCGATCTCTGCCCTTGCAGATCTATGTGAAGCAGCAGGACCGCATTGGTGGCCTCACTCAGGATCTGCAAGTGGCCAAGATGAGCTTGATTGACCTGGCAGGCTCGGAGCGAGCTTCAGTCACCAACACCAAGGGAGAGCGGCTCCGGGAGGGTGCCAACATCAACCGCTCGCTGCTGGCCCTCATCAATGTCATCAATGCGCTGGCTGATGCAAAGGTAATGCCGGGGTGGGTGAATGTGAGGGGCGTCCTCAAGTGACGGTCTAGCTGGTGCAGTGAGGAAGGCAGCCTGGGCTGGGCTCTGAAAGGTGCTGTGGGACGAGCGTGGCCATCCCCCGGTGACACAGGATTCGGAGCTGAGCGTCCAAGGGCTGAGAGCTGAGCAGACTCTTGATCTCTTGGTACAGAGCAAGAAAACCCACATCCCGTACCGGGACAGCAAGCTCACACGCTTGCTGAAGGACTCCATTGGCGGTAACTGCCGTACCATCATGATTGCTGCTGTGAGTCCCTCTGTGCTGGCCTACGAGGACACCTACAACACACTCAAGTATGCCAACAGGGCCAAGGAGATCAAGCTGTCGGTGAGGACCTCTCGTTACGATGGTGATCTGCCGTGTGTTTGGGAGCTGCTGGGGATGTCTGGGAAGGAGCCTGGTGCATGGTGGGGTAGATTAGTGGGTGCCTCCCTTCTCCAGCTTGAGTTTTCCAGCTCTGGGGGTGCCGCTCTGGGCAGAAAGCAGCTGATGAAGCTCCAAACACTGTGTACTAAAGCTCTTCTGCTAAAGCTCCTCAGCCCAGAGCCCAAAAAGGCTGGGACAGGGGGTCCCTGAGCACAGATCATGTCCACTGCAGCCACCCTGGAGCCTGGAGGAGGCTGAGTTAGCTGTGCTGCTCTAGTGTTGGGAGAGGGGTACGTGCTGCCCCAGTGCTTCTTTAACCTCTCCCTTGTCCCTGTCTCTGCAGCTGAAGAGCAATGTGCTCAGCTTCGACTGCCACATTAGTAAATACGCCGTGATCTGTGAGCAGCTGAAAGCGGAGGTGAGATGCTGGTGGGGAGGGCAGGGCTCTGTCTTTAGCTGTGGTTTGCCTGGGACGTGGACCTCTGAGCTCCCGGGGGCTGTAAAACCGTCTGAGCAACAGATGATCCTTCCTCACAGGTGGCAGATCTGCGGGCAAAGCTCCGTGCCTATGAGGACGCTGCCCGGGAGGCAGAGAACCAGGCGCTGGGGCCGCTGGCTCCCCTCAGCTTGAGCCCAGTGGTGCTGCCCAGGTGAGGCTGGTGGGGAGGAGGGACAGAGCTTGGTGTGACCTCCTGCTGTCCCCCGTGTCAAGGAGCCTGCAGGGTTTTAGTGCCGGTCGGAGCCTAGGTGTCTGTCAGAAAGCAGATGAGCTTCTCTGCTGGTGTGCACCATCATCTCGACTGTGGCCGGGTGTGGTAATGAACCTGACAGACCATAGTGTGCAAGCACTGAGGGAAGCTGGGTTGCAAAGGCCAAATCTGTTTGATCCATCCCAAAACTTCTTACACAAAATGACGGCTTCACCAGAGGATCTGTGGCTCAGTGGCTTCTTCTCTGGCTTCTGTAGGTTGGAGGAAGCTGTCCCAAAGACGTGCTTGGCCCTGGATGATCAGAGGGAGACTGATGGAGAGCAGCAGGAGGTGGAAGATGGATGGCCTGTTCAGATGCAGCTGGAATCGGAGGAGGTGGTGAGATAAGGGGTGGGCAGCACGGGAGGGCTTGGCATGACAAGCAGGGCCCGAAGAGGCTGGGAGGCTCAAATACCCTCGTGGGGTACACTGGGCATGCTGGGAGAGGGCAGGAGCTCAGCCGGGTTGTGGGGTCCTGGCTCAGCATGTGCTGGGCTGTGGATTGTTAGCAAAACCCCTTAACTTCCCAGCTAACAGGGAATTTGGGGACGAAACAGTTTGAATATGGGCTAATTCTGGGCTTTTGGGTGATTGCTCCAGGCTCCAGAGGAAATGCCTCCCAGCAGCCCCAGAGCAACCCACCAGACAGATGTCCAGCTGGAACCGAAGAAACCAAGCTGCCTTCTACAGGGGTTGTCCGGCAGCCAGAGAGAGACGTGAGTGGCCTCGTGCTGTCCCCATGTGCCACTTCCTCTTGTTTGCCTATGGAGGACGAGTTGTCCACCCTCCTGTGTTGCATGTAGCCATCCTTGGGATGGTCTAGATGGACGTGGAACCAGGTCTTTGCTTGCAGATGATTGCCTGCCCTGTAAAATAAGGGATTTGGCTCCCAGGGATCTAATCCCATGGTATAATCTCTCCTGGAAATGCCAGCAATGAAGGTTTCCAGGCACAGCAACTGTGTGAGCCTTAAATGTGTGTTGTTAGTCCTGAAATTACCTCCGCGAAGTCTTTCCTCCTGCCTCAGCTCCCCCAGGTCCTGCCCTGGCAGGGCTCCCATGGCACCATCTGCTGATGTCTCTGCCCCAGGCATCTTGGCAGAATGAACCTCTTTAGAGAGGTCTCTTGAGGGACACTGGCCTTGACGTGTGCCTGGATCTCTGCCTCTAGCCAAGCTAACGAGTGTCTGAGGCCCGGCAAAAAGCCTGTGGATGCCGTTTGGTCCCTTGTAACCAACAGGTGAACACACAACTCACAGCTGAGGTTCTCCAGTAAGATATTTACAGCTTGGGTATCTCACAGCTTCAAGGTTTGCCTCTCTTACCCCAAAACTCTGCTAACAGGCTCTGCCCCACCCAAGGAGGTGTCTCAGAGGTGATGCTGGTGGTGCTGAGCTCTGGTACTGGTGCCACTGGCTCAAGCTCACCTAAATGGTTCCTGGGTCTGTCTCTCTGTCCCAGGCTTGTAGCTGCTATCCTGAGCGTTGCCCGAAAGCAGTATTCCCTCCTGAAGGCTGCCAACCTCTTAACTCCTGACACGGTCTCTGAATTTGAGGAACTGGAGCGCCTGGTCCATCAGGAGGCTGGTGTAAGCCTGGAGCAAGTCAAGTCTCCGAACAGACCCGTAGAGGTCAGCGGGGCCACCCCAGCCCCGAGGATGCAGCAGGGCTGTGACGGTGAGGATTTGGATTTGGGATAGTTGGTGCTGTTCCCTCTCCTTTGTCTCGGCATGCGCTGGAGGAGCCGGTGGTAGTTGGGGGCAGCTCCCAGCTGTGGGCACAGGGCAGAGAGACAAGTTTCTCCTGACGTTGTGGCCAGCGGGGCACGCCGAGAGCATCTCCAGCCTCACTTTGTAGAACGTTTCAGGCTAGCCAGCATCTCTGGCAGCCCGGGGCATGGCAGGAGCCGTGAGCAGCCCTTGTCTCCGGGGAGCTCAGCATGTTTGTGCAAGTCAGCTTAAATGTGAGTGATACTTCTGCTTCAGGAGACCAAAGCAGCAGTTCTGATCCTAATTTTCTCTTGTCTTATTTGCTCCTCCATGGTACGTTTGCCCAAGTCAGCCCGGCTGCAGCCTCCCAGCTGGCAGCCTGCGTCTGACCAGGGCTGAGCTCTTCCTCCTCATCCTCGGTGCCAAGGCCGAACCTGATAGTGAAGCTGTGAGCTCTGCAGACCCTGTTTTCCAGGGACAGACCGGGCATTGCCACGGGGCACTTGCTTTGGGACCAGTCTGGTGCCTTGAGGCTGGCAAGGCGCAGGATTATTTGTGTTGCCTCTTTTCCTCTGGGTTTAACACGGTTTGATGGAAACACCCGCTGACAAACGGCTGCTGTAGGGCTCGCTGGGCGGATCTCCGCTGAGCTGTGATGGGGGGCAGAGGGGGATGCCCCAGGGTTTGCGGGTGCCTGGAAACTGCAGACAGGGAGGTGACTTTCTTCTCTGCTCCTTTATCAGAGGCATCTGTCGCTATGCCCAGTGCCCCTGTGACGAGCACTGCCCTGCAGTGCTTGCAGCAGCTCGCTCCGCTCTCCAGTCCCACACCAGCGGCTCCCAGCCCGATTAAGAAGAGGAGGAGGTCGGAGATGAACAGTGCTTCCCAATCAGGAACTCCCCGCAGCCTCAAAATGCAGATGAAACACCAGCGGAGAGGTGGGAAAGAAGCAGAGACTCCGAGGGCGACGCAGAGCCTAGGCACCTCCTGTCTCAAAGCAGCAGCCCAGGCACTCCCTGTCTCCCCGGTGCCATCGTGTTGCACCCCCAAAATCTGTCCACTGACTGTCACCAAAAGCCGCGTGCCCCTGGCGATGTCGGCTGCCCAAAACTGCTGCACCCTGCCTGTCCACGACCTGAATGTGACCTTTGAGATCTGCGAGGACAGCAGTTCACTTGGCGTGGCTGAACCAGCTGCCTTCAGCCTGCCTGAATTCCCTGTCTGGGAGAATGTCCAGAGCCTCCTAAACAAGCAGGAGGGCCCCTTTGTGCCCAAGTAAGTGCTGCCCTGGATGGGTTACCCATGTTTTTGGCGATTCCCCTCTCTGTGGTCTTGCTGTCTGGGTGAATCCTTTGTGGATCACTGCAGCTCTGCTAAGAGGGGAGACTGGGCAGAAGGCACTCGGCCTGCGGACGGGCAGCCAGCGGGCCAAGCTCGTGTGTGAATCGCTTGCAAAGATATAAAAAGCATTCCAAGGAAATCTATTTCTTCTCCTTTTTGCCCTTGGACATGGAGGAGCATCCTCCAGATGGCTTCTGGAGCCCCAAGTGCTGGTTGGGAAGCAGGTGGGGCATCGCCTCTCCTCCCAGAGAGGTTGGAGTGAGGGTTGGGACTGCACACTGTGGGGTTTTTCGTTTGGTTGGTTTTTGGTTTTGGCTTTTTTTTTTTGTTATTGCTGGTGCTTCAAACAGGCTCTGGCTTTTACAGAGCTGCATGAATTTGTGTGGCCATCCAAAAACAGAGATTGGCACGCCCTTGGTAATGCAGGACACCCTTAGATCTCCCTATCTCCTCCTATAGCTCTAGGAAATAGCTCCTATAGAGGGTAACTGGGGAAACTGAGGTACAGGGGAACGGCCTGACCACCTTAGGGAACAGCAGTACCCGGGCGGCTGCCACCTCCTGCGCAGATCTCCTGAGGATTTATCCCTGTTTAAATCATTTTCCCCTACAAAACTGGGCAGGTTTCCTGTTCCCCGCAGGTGAATGGCGTTGGCCCGGTTGCCTCCCAGCCTTGTGAGAGCGGGTGGTCGGGATCCGGCCCTGACACTAACCCTCTTTTTCTTTGGCTGCAGAGCCTGCGTCTCAGTGTTTGCTGTGAGGGGTTCCTCCATCCCCAAGCCCTCCTCGGTTTCCAAAGCCTCTGCGCAGAAGCGGAGGCGACTGGAGAGGTGAGACAGCCGCCGGCACCCCGTGCCTCAGAGTGCTCTGTGCAGGCAGCAAGGGCTGGCAGCTCCTGCCTGTGCTCCCCGCTGGGGCTTGAGCCCCTATCCCTGCCTGCGTCGACTCCACCTCGCCTGTGACATCTGGGGACGATGGGGGGGCCTGAGCCTTGGGGATTTAAAATGGCCTCTTTCTCTTTCACAGCACCGCTTCTCCCTTCCTGGGTGGGCTCCAGAGCTGCATCACCCAACTCCCGAGCAGCAGCCAGAGATCTGCACAGCCCTCCCTGCGTCCAGGTGAGCCCTGCGCCCCTCTGCACCCAGCCAGGTGCCTGGGGAACCACTCTCCCCACAGCACGATGGGCTGTGTGAGTGATCCCTGCCTCAGGGCAGGCAGCAAACTGGTGCTGTGCCAGACCCATTTCAGTTTGGGGGGGGAAATACCTGGAATTGGGACATTTTGGTGCTGGTGGAAGATGCTGTTTGGGGTTTGCTGCTTCCTGGCTGTGGCCACAGCCTCAGGGAAGGGCGGTGGGTGCTTGGAGAGGGGTAGAAAGGGGGAGGGAGCTGGCAGCGCCTGGATCTCTGTCAGGAGGGGACCTGGGTTTGCTGCTTTTACCCAGGAGCTGCCTCATCCGTTTCTCTCCTCTTTCCATCCTCAGAACGTCCTTCGGGCACTCTCGCCTGGAAGGGCAGGAAGAGGACCACCAAAGAGCTCACAGCACTTGGCAAGGCCCCCCCTGCTCCCACCCCCCAGCCAATGAAGCTCTTATGCTGATGGGCTCTACTGTCCAGGATCCCTCCCCATCTCCAAACCCAGGTGCCAAACTTCTTCCTTTCTCTGGGAGCACTATCCCATCTTTCCTGCAGCCTCACAAAGATCCCCTCAAGCCCTTCTTCTACCCCTAAACTTACCCCCCCGCTGCCTCCTGCCCAGGGTCCTGGCTGCATCCCCCATTGCATGTCCCCCCCCTCGGCACAGCCCTGTGTGTTTTTGCGGCAGATGGATTTTTGCTGTTCCCTCTCAGCCCCTCTCTAATCCGCGCCGGAGTGTCGAGTGCTAACAGATGGGTGATGCTAAGAAATAACATGTGCTTTTAATAAACCCTTTCGTTTCAAACCAGAGGGGCGCGGGGAGACGTGCGGCTGTTTCTTCTCACCTCCCCCTCACACGGGGAGCCAGGGTTGGGTAAGCAGCTCCCGTCTGAGCGGGCCTGGAAAAGGCCCTTGCTCCTGGGGGTGGGCTCCCCTCTTCACCCCACATCTCCCATCACCCGTGGGTGCCTTCTGCCTGCTTTGCTGTGCCTGTTGGGGTCTGGGCCGCTTGCTCAGTGTCCAAGGGTGCAGGCAAGGGGTGGTGGAGGCTGCCTGCCCTCCCGGCTCCTGCTGCTTTGCTTAGAGGTGGGGGAGAGCGTTTCTGTGCTGTTTTGCCCTGCTGAAACCCTGTCGCTGCAACCCCCCGTCTCCTTGTCCCTCTGGGCTCCCCCCTCCAACTGCCTGCGCGCCCCTAGTCCTGGGGCAGAGAGCTCTGAGCATCCCTACCTGGGGCCTGTGACTGTCCCCTAGCACCTCTGTGACCCCCTTCCTGCCCTCCCACAGCACATCTGGGCACCATGGCACATCTGCCGGCCTGCACCAGCTCCTTGTAGCCACCCTCAGAGGTGACCAACCGCGGCAGGAGCAGGATGGGGAGGGTGGACCAGGCTCCGGGCGTGCTGCTGTCCCATGGGGGCCGGGGTCACTGCCTTCTCCTGCTCTACTTTCCTGCCTGGCAGCGGCAGATCTCGCCTTTGTCTTCTCAAAGGCTGGAAGCTTCTAATTAAAACTTCCCGCCTGCTCCTGGTTCGTTTGTCTCATTAAGAGGGGGCTGGGGAGGAGGAGGGGGGAGAGCCCAGCTCTGCCTCCCCGCAGCCGCCGGGAGTGACAGCTTTCCATGCTTTGATCCTGGCTGCGTAGGAGCTGAGAGAAAATAAATCTTTGGGGAGCGGTGCGGGGGCTTGTGCAGGACCCTGAAGCCCCCACGCCCCCGCTCTGTCCCCCCCACCCTATGGGACTTTAAGACAGTCTATAGGGATGGAGGTCCCCTGTCACCATGGACTGTCACACAGCATGTGTCCACAGGGGTATCACTGTTCTGGCAGCCTGGGGACACCAAGCGTCACGTGTGGAGTACGTAGGTGCCCCAGACCAGGTGTTTCTGTGGGGAAAAACCCCTGTCTGCTGCTGGTGACACTAGTTGGGGACAGCCGGGGGGGGACATGGGAACACCTAGTATGGGGACGGAGGGCTGGCTGGGGACGGGGAGCTTCTGGGGACTAAAGGGGGAAGTGGCAGTAAGAGGTTGTCCCTGAGCGCTGCCCCAGTGCCACCAGTCCCACCTGTACGTCCCCACCAGTGGCTCTGGGTCCCCACAAATTGCACCCACAGGGACAGGGCTGTTGCCACAGCCCTCCCCGACTGGCCGCTGTTGGTGGCCCAGCGATGGTGGCCATGGTCTAGCGGGGCCTGGCCGCATGTCCCCGTCCCTGAGAGGGCAGGGAGCCTTTCCTGGCCATCGGCTGCCATCTAGCTGCCAGCCGGCGAGACCTGTCCCCATCCCCCACCAGCACCCCAGGGACCCCCTGTCTCCTGGCTTCGTCCCAGCCGCCTCTTGGGGCACCCACCCCGATGCCACCGTGTGTCCCTTATGTCCCCGTGTCCCCAAAGCACCCCCATCCCCTGCCTGGGCTGTCCCCCAGGCCTGGCCGTGCACCACTTTGTGGCCCTGACGCCACGGTTCCGAGGGGACAATGCTGGCAGTGGCCCCGTGCCCATCACCGCTGCCGTGCCTGGATCCCTCCCCCTGCCTTTCCCGGCAGCGCGGTGCCCCGGCACAAAGGAACCCCACGCTGTGCCGGGCAGCGCCGGCTCCGGCCCCGCACAAAGCCCCTTTCAGCCGCCCGGGGAAAGCCCCTGGCACCCGGCCCCCACCCGGGGAGGGGTCCCGGCCCTCACTCCCCCCTGCCATGGGCCAACGGGGGGCAAAAGACCCCCCAAACTCAGTGCACCTGTGACTGGTGACATGGTCACACACACGCAGCCGTGGCCATGGCAGGATCAGGCCCCCCCAGAGCTGGGAAGGGGACCCGGCGTCCCGAGCCCCGGCCAGGCTCTGGCGGCAACCGGCCAGTGCTTTTACAGACCCGCTGGGGTGGAAAGGACTTTGGAGGCTTCAACCACTTAATTAGCAGCCTGCCTTAATTAGCAGCCTGCCCGCGCTGCCAGACTGCCTGCAAAGTGCCTTGGCCCGCCGGGGAGACGGGGCTTTGGTGGCTGGTGCTGAGCTGCTTGTGCTGGGGCTCGTCCCGGGGGGATGCGACACAGGGAGCGTGGGCGTGCGTGCAGGTGTGTGTGTGCACGTGTGTGTGTGCACGTGTGTGTGTGTACGTGTGTGCACAGCAGGATGGCGGTGCATGTGCGTGTTGTGTATACATGGAAGGGTAGATGGGCGTGTGCAGCTCTGCGTGTGCGTGTGCACGTGCACACGTGTTCAGGGAAAGCAGCACGCGTGTGCGTATCTGTGCACGCTGTGTGTACACATGTATATGCAAGGGTAGGCATGTGCGTGTGCCTTGCATGTGGCGTGTGTGCACATGGGCATGGAGGGATGCACGTGCATGCGTGTGGATGTGGGTAGAGACGCGCGTGCATCTCTAGGTGCACGTGTGCATGCGTGTGCATGTGGATGTGGATGTGTACGTGCATGTGTGTAGATGTGCACACGCATGCGTGTGGATGCCTCCTTATGGATGTGTGCACAGGACGGGGGGGGGTGCGTGCGCACAGATCCATGCCAGCAGCGTGCATGGGGGTGTGTGCCCAGGTGTGCGCTTGCATGGCAGGGTGTGTGCACACGGGTGCAGGTGTGTGTGCACAGCGGGGTGGCCGTGCACACGCACGCCTGAGCCTGCCCAGTGTGTCTCTGCCCCGAGCACCTCAAGGTGCTGCTGGGGCCAGGGGCGTCATGGGGATGGATCCCCGGGGTGCAGATACAGCCCAGGCCCTTGCAGGGGGCACCCTATGACACTGCACCCGGTCTCGCACCCAGCACCCATGGTGCTCCATGGCATTGCACCCAGCACCCATGGTACCCCATGGCAATGCACCCAGCACCCATGGTGCCCTGCAACGTTGCACCCAGCGCCCGTGGTGCCCCATGGCATTGCACCCAGCCTTGCACCCAGCAGCCATCCACCGGCTGCCCCATGGATGCCCGTGGCCACCGCTCTGCCTCCCACCCTGGCGTGTGCTCCAGGCCCGCCCTGGGCCCCGGCAGTGCCTGCTGGGGGGGGGCAGGCGGTGGGCAGGGGGCCGTGCCGCAGTGCCCGGGCTGGGTGCCAGGGCACATCCGCCCCTGCCGGGCACCACAAAGGCCGGTTTTTGTGCTGGCCCTCTGGCTCCCTGGCCGGCAGCCAGTGCTGGGGCGGCTGGCGGGGCCGGGGGCCCCCGGGCTCCATAAAACCCCCTGGGCCGGGCACATCGCGCCCACCCCTTCAGCATGGAGAGCCAGCGGCTGTCCTCCTACGGCCGCCGCTTCGGCTCTGCCACCCCGGTGTACCGGGTGCTCCCCGCCAGCCCCCCAGCCCGGCTCCGGGCCCCCCGCAGCACCCAGCTGGGTCCCCGCATGGGTGCCCGCCTGGGGTTGGGCAAGATGGACTTCTCGCTGGCCGCGGCGCTCAACTCGGAGTTCAGGGAGACGCGCACCAATGAGAAGGTGGAGATGATGGAGCTCAACGACCGCTTCGCCAGCTACATCGAGAAGGTCCGGCTCCTGGAGCAGCAGAACAAGGTGCTGGTGGTGGAGCTGAACCAGGTGCGGGACCAGGAGCCCTCGCGTCTGGCCGACGTCTACCAGGAGGAGCTGCGTGACCTGCGGCGCCACGTGGAGCAGTTGGCCACCGCCAAGGCCCGTCTGGAGATCGAGAGGGACAACCTCGCCGAGGACCTCGGCAGCCTCCAGCAGAAGTAAGGCGCTGCCCTGCTTGGGGTAGTCCTGGGGATCAGGGTGGCCACCAGGAGCAGGATGGCCCCAGGGACCAAGGTGGCCACCAGGACAGGATTGAGAGTGGCCACTGGGATGGGTGTCAGGGTGACTACCAGGACCAGGGTGGCCACTGGGACCAGAGTGGCAGCTGGGACCAGAATGGCCACCAGGATGGTGATCAGGGTTGTCCTGGGGACCAGGGTGGTGATGGGGACCATGGTGGTGGCAAGGACCAGGGTGACCCCTGGGACCAGGATGGGGACCGAGGTGTCCCCAGGGATCAGGGTGGGCACTGAGACAGAGATCAGGGTGGCTACCAGGACCAGGGCGGCCCTGGGGACCAGGCACTGGTGGGCACCAGGGTGGTGACGGGGACATGAGTGGCAACAGTGACCAGGGTGACCCCTGGGATCAGTGTGGGACGGTGGCAGGGGAGTGTGGGGTGGGCACACGCACCGACACGGGGTGCGGGTGCTGGTGGCATGGGGCTGTGTCAACCCGGGGGGGTCCGTCCGTGGGGCTGAGAGTAACGAGTAACAGTGCCTAATGAGTACTGGTGCCTAACGAGTACGGTGCCTAACCAGTAACGGTGCCTAATAAGTAACGATGCTGAACGGGTAACGATGCCGAACAAGTAACGGTGCCTCTGCTCCGGTGCAGGCTGCAGGACGAGGTGACCCTGCGGCTGGAGGCTGAGAGCAACCTGGCTGCCTACAGGCAGGTGAGGGCAGGGGCCAGATCCTGCATCCCCTATCCTGCACCCCAGAGGCTCAGCCCCCAGCTCAGCCTCCCTCAGGGCTGAGGCAGGGATGGGGCAGGGATGGAGCAGGGATGGAGCAGGGGTGGGGCAGGGATGGGGCAGGGATAGACAGGGATGGACATGGACAGACAGATGGGGCAAGGATGGGCAAGGACAGGGCAGGGATGGAGCAAGGATGGGGCAGGGATGGGACAGGGGTGAGGCAGGGATGGGGCAAAGATGGGCAAGGACAGGGCAGGGATGGGCAGGGATCGACAGGAGCAGGCAGTGAGGGGCTGGGATGTGTTATGAAGGGCAGAACGGGGCAGAAAGAGGCAGGGATGGGCAGGGGCGGGCAGGGCCAGGCAGCGCAGGTGGGAGCAGACCCGGGTGGCCAGCCCTGGGGATGGTCCTTCCTGTCCCCCACGGTGGCAGGACGTGGACGCCGCCGCCTTGGCTCGCCTGGACCTGGAACGGCGGGTGGGGACCCTGCAGGACGAGATAGCCTTCCTCCACAAGGTCCACGAGGAGGTAATCCCGCTCGGGGGGGTCCTGGGGCTCAGGGGGGGGCCAGGCTGAACCCCGCTGTCCCCCCAGGAGCTGCGGGAGGTGCAGGAGCAGCTGGCCCGGCAGCGGGTGCACGTCGAGGTGGACGCAAGCAAGCCGGACCTGACGGCCGCCCTGCGCGACATCCGCAGCCAGTACGAGGCCATGGCCGCCAGCAACGTCCAGGAGACAGAGGAGTGGTACAAGTCCAAGGTGCGGTGGGAGCCAGCCACCCAACGGTTGAGTGGCCTGGCTGTCCCCTCCCCGGGATGTCACCTTCTCAGGGCTGGGGTTGACCCCCCCGGGGTTGGGTGGCTCTGCTTGGTGGTGGTGCATGGGGTTTGGCATCCCCGCTGTCCTCGCTCGTGTCCCATGTCCTGGTTTGGTCCCCGTGGGGAGCAGGGATGTGTCCCCAGTGGTGAGTCACGTAGGCACTCACCCTAAGGAGTTGTGTTCACAGTCACATGGCCCACATGCACTGTCCCACAGGAGCAGGGACGTGTCCCCTGTGACATCCCACAGCACCATCCCTCCCACCCGCAAAGCAAGGACATGTCCCCAGCAACACCTCCCATCAGGGATGTGTCCCATGTCCACTGTCCCACCACCCCAAGAGAGCAGGGACATGCCTCCACGGCACGTGCCATCGGCCACATGCCCCGTGTGCACTGTCCCTTCCACCCATGGGAGCCAGGACACGTCCCCAGCACCACGTGCCGTTGGGGACACATCCCATGTGCACTGTCCCTTCCTCCTGTGGGAGCTAGATGTGTCCCCACGACACGTGGTGCTGGGACCACAGCCCTTCCACGGGAGCTGGGGTGTGGCCCCAGGACATGTGCCTTTGGGGATGTCCCATGTGTCCCTTCCTGCTGTGGGAACAGGGACATGTCCCCAGTGCCACATCAAGTGCATGTCCTATGTGCATCGTCCCCCTCCCGCCACCGGAGCAGGGACGTGTCCCCAGGGACATATGGTATTGGGGACACATCCCATGTGCACCGTCCCACCACCCTGCAGTAGCAGGGATGTTTCTCCATGCCACGTGCTACTGGGGCCACGTCCCTCCCGTGGAGCAGAGCTGGGTCGTGTCCCCACGCCATGTGCCACCAGGACACTTCCCTGCCATGTGGTCCCATCCCATGGCATGTGTGTGTCCCCCCCCAGTTTGCAGACCTGACGGACGCGGCCGCCCGGCACGCAGAGGCCCTGCGCGTGGCCAAGCAGGAGGCCAACGAGTACCGGCGCCAGCTCCAGGCCCTCACCTGCGACCTGGAGGCTCTGCGGGGTTCGGTAGGTGATGGCCATGGGGTGCAAGGGGGAGGGCACGGCCTTGGGGAGCTGCCACCACCATGGGGTTCCCTGGCATGGCAGTGGGGACCACCACCCAAAGCCGGGGGAATGGCTGGTCCCCAAGGACGGGAGATGGATGGGCACTGCAGAGAGCCCCTAGCTCCTGGGAGAAGGTGGCCGTGGAGGGTGTCACCTCCCCTCGTGGCCCCCTAGAACGAGTCCCTGGAGAGGCAGCTGCGGGAGCTGGAGGAACGCTACACCCTGGAGACGGCCGGCTATCAGGACACGGTGGTGCGGCTGGAGGAGGACATCCGCAGCCTCAAGGAGGAGATGGCCCGGCACCTGCAGGAGTACCAGGATCTGCTCAACGTCAAGCTGGCCCTCGACATCGAGATTGCCACGTACCGCAAGCTGCTGGAGGGCGAGGAGAGCAGGTGATGGCAGAGTGGGGGCTCCATCCTGCCCCTCTCCCCCTCCCCGGCCGTGTCCCAAACCATCCCCAAGTCCTCGTGGTTCCTCTGGGGTGTCCGACCTGCTTGGGGACCATCCTCCAGCCCTCCTGTCCCAGCCCTGGGCAGGGCTGAGCTGGTGTGCAGGGGGGCGGCAGGACCCCGATGCTCTTCCCAACACCCCTCCATCGCTCCTGCAGGATCACCATCCCCGTGCAGAGCTTCTCCAACCTGCAGATCCGAGGTGAGGCCGTGGCCACGCGTGGGGTTGGGGGGCTGGGATGGCACAAGCAGGGGTGGCTTCTGGGGGCTCAGTGGGAGGAGACGCTGTCTCGGCCGTCCCTGCCCCATCCAGAGGTACTGGGAGGTTTTCCTCCAAATCTCAAGGAACCAGGACTCCTGGGTTCTCCCAGGATGGGGGGAGGAGTGTGCCATGGCCACGTCCCCAAAGCCAAGCATGTCCCCAAGGCCAGTGATGTCCCTGAGACTGACCAACTACATCACCATGTCCCCGTGGCCAACCACATCCCCAAGGCCAATTGCGTCCCCAGCGCCAACTATGTCCCCAAGGACAACCCTGTCCACAAGCCCAATCACATCCCAAAGCCACCCATGTCCCCATGGCCAACCACATCCCCAAGGCCAATCATGTCCACAGTGCCAACTGTGTCCCCAGGGCTAATCACTTCCCAAAGCCAGCCACATCCCCAGTGCCAATCACATACCCAAAGCCAACTGCATCCCCAAGGCCAACCACGTCCCCAGCCCCATCCCCAAGGCCAACCATGTCACTGAGGCCAACAGTGTCCCTGAGGCCAATAGTGTCCCTGAGGCCGGTCATGTCCACTGTCAGGGCCACTGTCTCCCATGGTTCAGGGTTTTCCAGCCCCACCTGTTCCCTTTGGGCCCCTCCACTTGAGTGTGGCTGGAGGAACCATGCCCCAGGCACTGGGTCACCGCCATGTCCTGCCCATGTCCCCTAGAGACCAGCCTGGACACTAAATCCGTGTCAGAAGCCCATCTGAAGAGGAGCATCGTAGTCAAAACGGTGGAGACCAGAGATGGAGAGGTGGGAAGTCCTCGTCTGTGTCACCCACGCTGCCTCCCCTCCACCCCTGCCTCCCCATGGGGTGCACATGGGGCCACCATCCCTCAGCCCCAGGAGCAGCCTGGGCAGGGAGCCAGTGATCCCAGTGCCCTGAGAGCACGGCATGAGCTGGCTCTGGACCATGGTGGAGCTGAGCCTGGCAGCTCATAGAGAAAACCATCCCTGTCCCTGTACCCATCCCTGTCCCCAAGTTTGTTCAGAACCCAGGCAGGCTCAGCCAGGGAGGAGAGCCCGAGCCCGGGGTGATGGCCCCTCTCCCTCTGCCTCCAGGTGATCAAGGAGTCCAAGCAGGAGCACAAGGAGGTGGCGTAGGGTGGGCAAGCTGCAGCAGCCGCATGCTTGTAGCCGTAGCTCCGTAGATCCCGTCTGATGCTGCGAGGGAGCCCCGTGGCCAGGCACGGGTTGCGGGAGGAGCCAGCGGTGCTTCGGCAGGGGGCATCTCTCTCCCACCCACCCCTCACCTCTCCTGCCGTCGCCCCATGCTCCAGGGACCACTGACACCCTGTTGGGGGCTGGCTGCTGGCAAAGCACCCATCTGACGGGCAATACCCGGGGGAGGTGAGCGGTACCGGGCAGAGCCGAGTTCCCCCGCCAGGATGCTGCCGCGTTCCCACGGCACGGAGGGACTGGCGGTTTTGGGGCTGTGCCCGTGCTCGCCCTGGGTCTCCAGCTCGCCAGTGCCCAGGGAGAGAGGCCATCCTGTTTCAATCTCTGTGCGCCGGTCGGACAAGATGATGGTGCCAAGAGCACCTCTCCCTCATCCCACCTTGCTGCCCTCCCTGGTCCGGGAGGCCACCCCGAATCTCCCCAGTGCACCCAGGCCCTGAGCATCTTTGGGGGGGCTGCAGGGGCAAGGTACCAGCTGGTGAGGGACATTTCCACGTCATGGAGCATCGGGTGGGCTTAGCCAAGAGGCAGGGGCAGGAGGAAGGGGAGGATGGAGAGGCAGTGTGCTGTCGGGATGGTGTAAAAAGGTGATGAAATGGGGATAACGAGGGGTTCCTGGGGACGCTGGGGTGTCTGGGGTGGTTTGTGGGGCCGGAGCAGTGGTGGGCACAGCAGGCTGGGTGGCTTCATGGGCTTCTCCTGGCACAGTGCCATGGGGCTGTCCTGACCCCCACTGGGTGTCCACCACCAAGGTGTCCCCATCGCCGTGGTGGGGAAAAACAGTCCCAAGGGGCTCGTGGCGAGGGGTGACCCACGGCCGTGCGCCTGGCCCCTCGCCTGGGGGGGGGGCCCATGCAGGTGAAAATGGAGAGGAGGGGAGTGCAGAGGAGGAGGAGGAGGAGAGTGTCGGGTCATCCGCGGGTGCTCTCACAGGAGGAGGTGCCTCCCACAGCCCAGGAGTGATGGGAGAGGACAGAGGGAGCCATCCTCGTCCTGCTTGTCCCACCCGGGCTCACATGAGGAGCCAGGGGGGCCAGGGACCGGGGGCTGCCCTGCCACAATCCCTGTCGTGCAAGGAGCCCAAGCCCCCCCCACCCCCCCAGGGCATTCAGGATGGGGTTGGAAGAAATCCCTTGTCCCTGGGCTCCACATGGCCCTGTCCCCCCATCCGTCCTCCCGTGCTCCCCCCGGACCAGCACATGCCACCGGCCCACCCAGGGCCATTGCCCAGCCCGGTGCTTGCCCGCAGCCCCCGTCCCCACCTTTGTTTTAGCTACTGACCACGAGCGAAACCTGCCCTGATGCCACCTAACGCCGGAGCAACAACCCAGCAGTGCTTCTCGTACCCCGTAAGCCCTTTGGGATGAGCACACGGCGTGCCACTCGGATGCCATCCCCCTCGTCCCCTCTGTCCCCCTCCTCCCCTGGCTCAGGTGCTGAGCATGCTTTGCAGCTACTGGCTCCAGAAAGGCCATTCCTGGGGCAGGAGATGTTATAAGAGGAGACCCAGGTGCTGCCCGGGTTTGGTATCTGGGGTAGGATGGTGGGGGGCTCGGTCCCCTGCGAGCAGCCACCGGCTGGAGCTTTTCAGCCCACGTCGCTACTGAATTAATGCACTAACGCCCGCGGCAGCTTGAGATGAGAAATAAAGCTAACGCAAGCGCTGTGCTTCCACAGTCGTGCCTGCAATCCGCCTCTCTGCAGCCAGTGCCGTGGGTTATTTGGGATTAGCCGGGGCGGCGAAGCCCTTCAGGAGCCCAAACCAGGCTCAAACTCGACGGGGGATGCAAGCTCAGTGCTGTACCCCAAGGCACGGCCAACGCTTCATGGGCCAACACCCATAAGGGATTGCAACACAGGGGAGGTGGGTGCAGGAACAACCCCCCCTGGAGCCGGCAGCCAGGCAGCGGGGTGGCAGAGATCCCCTTCCCGGGAGGGAGGGAGGGGAAGCAGGGATCTGCTCGAAGGTCTTCAGCTCCAAACCCAGCTCCTTCCCCGCACGAACCCAGGCTGCGGCTCCTGGGAAGCTCCTGGGATCGGCTGCAGCTGTCAGGACTGATGGTGGATTTGAGATCCTGCACATCATCTATGTGGTTCAAGTGCCTGAACGTCGCTGGGAGCCTCAGTGCTGCCCGTCTGGACACTGGGATTTCTCTTGGGAAAGCTGAAATCCCCAAGCCACGTCCTTGAAAAAAGGAGCGGAGATGAGCCCCATGGGGAAGTCCTGCTCCACACCGAGGAGCAAGCAAGTGGCCACCTAAACCCTGTAGAGATGCCATCCTCTTTGGAGGACATGCATAATCATTTTGTCAGGCATAAATATTGACTCACAAGTCTGTGCTGAGTTGGGCGAGTTAAAAAAAACAACCAAACCCCAGAGAAATTTCTGAAGAAAATCACCAGATTAATTTGCAAATTTCTTTTTTTTTCCCTTCAAAAATGAAAAATGTTTAAACTGGAATTTTTAAAAATGGGTTTGCTCCAGCTAAGGAGCTCAAAGGAACATTGAACATTTTGAAACATCGGCACTCAAAGTTCTCAGCAATGAAAAGAAGTAAAAAAAAAAAAAAGGATAAGAAAAGCAAGAATTAATTGGATTAAAATAGTTTGGTGGATCTTTTCAGCAGCCTCTTAGGAAAACAGCTCTAATAAATCACTGATGCGGGTTGAGAACTCTGTAGAGCTTGGCCAGAAGATCTTGCAACAACTCCAAGTATTCTTTTGAAAAGGACTATATTGAGCTTAAAACCCCACCGCAAGCCAGCAGCAGAGCCAGGAACAAATCGTGGCGGTGTGACATGCCCGCCTGTCCCCACTGAGCCGTACCAATCTGCAGCACGGGGTTTTCCACATCGGTCCTCACTGTCACACTCTTGACCCGAAGGGCGGGATGAGGAGGTGCTGGCAGCATTTTGATTTCTAATGGCCAGAACGCTGGAAATTTCTAGCGGGAGGATGGTCCAAGGTGTAAGAGTGAGCTGTCGGGGCTGTGGTGGAGATGCTATGTCCTGGCAGGGCACCTGAATACCCGCCGGCAGCAGCGGCACACGTGGATGACGATGAAGATGATGCTGATGAGGACATAGCTCATGCCGATGGCCTTGGCGGCATAGATCGTCTCAGGATCGTTGAACGTCCGCCTGTGCCGGTGCTGGTACATCACGCTGAGACGGAAGCCGGCCACCATCTTGCCCTCCCGCCAGCAGAAGTAGGTGCCTCCATCGCTGACCTGGACCCACTGGATGTGCAGGTGGTTTCCGTGGTCAATGAAGACCCGCATGCTCTTGTTGACACCTACAAGGTAGCGAGAGCGGTAGAGCCGGACGGAGTCCTTGTCCCAGGCCACGGCATGCTCAGGCCGGGCTCCTGGGCACGCGATGATCAGACCACTTCCAACAGGCTGCTTGTGAAACTGCGTGGGGACACGGGGCAGCCAGGGCTTCTCGCCCAGCTTGGAAATGACATTGGAGATGGCCTGCACACCTTCTTCGGGGACCTCCTCCTTCGGGCAAGGGGTCAGGCAGCTTCGGATGGCCACCTCGGGTCTCCGGAGGCGGCCGGGATGCTGGAAATGTGCCGGGACAGCCCTTGAGCCGCAGGACGTGACGTTGGCCATGGCGGCACGATAGCGAGGGTGCAGCTGGGCACTCTGCACATAGCAGAGCCCGATCCGCCGCTGCTCGCCTCTTACCCCACAGCGGTCGCATCTGGTCCAGTCCCAGAAAGCGGTGAAGAGGCTGAAGAGCTTCTCTGTGTAGTCATCCTGGACATGCTGGCCTCTGTCCACAAAAGCCACCGTCATGTGCTTGGTGGGCTGCACGTCCACATCGTAGCCATAGAAGAATTCTCCTTTCTTAGTGCCACACAGGTAGTGTCCCGAGTCCGTCACCTGGGCTCGGAAGACGATGAGACTGAACATCCGGATACTGAAACGCTTCAGCACGTCACTGCCCGCGTGGATATGGCCCGAGTCGACAACCACAGTGCCGGCAAAGTCCGTCAGGACTGTGGTTTTGTGGCTGCCCACATTCTTCTGGAAGTACCAGATGACAGAAGAGACCTCTTCGGGCTTGCAATTGCAGGGGAGCTCGAAGGTCATGTCAGCCAAGTAAGCGGCGTTGTCGAACATCAGGAAAGCGGGACAAGCCATCCGCTTGAACACATCTCCTTTCTCTTCAATTGCAAAAGCGTGGAGAACATCTACCAGGCAGAGGAGAACGGCAGCTGCTGGCAGCCTCATCACCATCGCGCTAGGCAGTCTCTGCAGTCAGCAGAACCAACCCAGCCACCGCGTCCTCAGCGGGGACGGCAGGAACCCGCGCGTGGGGTTAGGAATGCCAGCATGGGGCAGGGATGGTGCACACACCAGCTCGCTTGCCAAAGATGGGGTTTGCAAACGACCCCCCGCCTGCAGTGCACATGGCTGACAGCAGGGATCAAACAGTGGCTGAAATATCACATCTCAGCCAAGTATCTGCTGGGAAGCACTCCGTCCCGCCCCGGCGCAGGCTGTCCCCTGGGACACGGACTCTAGAACCTCTCCTCTCTCCCAGCCACTCTAGAGTGTTGCCCGTGCCCTGGACAACGCGCGGGCAGGTCGTTCAAGCAGTACAGCCGCAGAGGGAAGATGCAGTGATGGGAATCGTGGTGGGAACAAGGGAACTGCCAACATCTTCTTGAAAGACTCGTGCAGTAAATGTTAAGGATTGCTCTGATCCCTCTGAGAGCAATGAACCCAGAGAATACCCTCCTCTGACGGCAGCTGACCTCCGTAGTCCAGAACAAGAGGTTTCAAACATGGTATTTAGACTTCTGCATCCTCCCTGTTGGCTTTCCAAGGATTTGTGTGCTGAAGCCACTCCGCACAGGTAATGTTTGAGACTCCTCCTCTCTGAGTGATTGAGTGAGGCTTTTCATTCACATCACCCTTGCCTGGGCTGATGCTGGAACCAGCCCTGGAGGCCTTAAATGCATCTTTCCTACAGTGAAGGTGAGCTATTTGCTCCCCACTGACTCTGGCCGGACCTTCAGCTCAGCTTTTGGCACTTCTTGAGCAGGCGCTCAGACCAGACCATGAACTGACAGATTGGGAAACTGATCCCAGCTGGTCTAACAGCCCGTCCTCCCATAAACGTTCATACAGCCTCTCCTGTACTTCATTTCTCCTGAGTCTTCTCACCAAAACACGGGGATTTTGCCTTTCCCCAAGTGATGGGGATGCAGCAGGCTGCTCCCATCCTTGACATAGGATGTGAGTGCAAGCCCTGAGCCTCTGGACAGTGCTGAAAGCACTGTGCCTGTTCCCACCAGAGCTATAACTGTCGTGCTGGGGCTGTTCCTGTATCAACCTCCTCCATCCTGACCTTGGGAAACTCCAGGATCTTCGTTGTTTTGTTTAAGACTTCAGCTCTCGGCTTTCTGCTAGTCCTCAGGTTTGCAAGTGTTATGCAAAGGCAAGAGGAATGGCACCCACAACAGATTGCAGGGACACAGGTGTCCCCAAGATAGATGCCACAAAGCCCAACATTCAAGTGCCAGACCTCAGAGCATAACCAATTAGGTGCCCAGCGGTTTCTACAGAGAAGGTGGGAGAGGGATGGTTGTAGTCTGCCAGGGTGACTCTACCTTTTGCTCCTCTAGCTGGGTTTTGCAACAAAACGGACCTGACAGTTGTTTTTGAACTGAATTCAAGGGACTCTAAGCACTGTAACATACACTGGGCTCCTCAGCACACTTGGGAGAAGCTTGAGGATCCTCCCAGACCAAAACTGCAAGAGAGCTTGGTGGGTAGGTGCTGAGCTGTGCCGTATGAAAGCCTCTCTGATCGGCAGCCGAAACAGAAGTGCGACTCAATTTAGACACAGTATTAGGCAGTCCTGGAGAGTCTCTTTGTCAGACTGATGCCTGTCAGTTCCTTCTAAATTTCAATTTATGTGGAATTTCAGCAAATCAGATAGTGTCTGAGATCACAGGACCATGAGGTGGCAGGATCTCAGAGGTTTACCCCATGCCCTGCTGGTTGGGGTGGAATAACAATAAAATAGCTGGTTGGGTAGTCCCAGATATACCACCTTGCACAGCATTTCCACCTCCATCAGCCCATTCTAACTTCAGTGGCTGCACAGTTAAACACAAAGTGTCATTGATTACATTTCTTAAATCCCCTGAGTGACAATGGACAGAGATGAAAAAGGGAAGGGACTATTTGGGTTTTGGTTTCTCCTTCAAAAATACTAGCCTAGTTTTTCTTTGTTCTCCTCATCTAAGAGACTCTCACAGAGCCATTCTGTGATGACACCCTGCCCCAGAGATCACAACACAGTCCTCTCGGTAACTAACCTTTATTTGTGCAGAATTATTGCTCTGGGTGGCTCCCAGCTACAGAGAAATGTACAGCAACGCTCCAGAAGTACCCGATGTAGCCGTCTTGCACAGTGATGCCAAAGTCAAGCTTTGAGCCTCTTTTGCACTCTGTTTCTGCACGACCCTGGTGCTTCTGCTCCTTCAGTTGACCTGGTAACATTTCATCAGCTCCACCACTATCCTTTCCTCCTCGGCTTCCTTTTGCAGGCTGGAGTCCATGACGCGGGCTTCCCTCTCTGCTTCGCAGCCGGCTGGGCTGCTGGGATGGCCAGTGGTCCAATAATCCCTGCTCATGCTCCGCAGCTTCCTAAACAAATCCCTGCTGCTCTCCTTCTCTGGCTCACTCAGAAGATCCATGTTTAACCCAAAGCGCTTGGTGCCCGAAAGGCTCTGTAAGATCTGAAGGATGGCATCTCTGTCTTCATGACAGACGTTCTCTGCCAGCACTGTAAGGAATTCACCCAGGAGGCCAAAGCCCAAGTCAGCCTGAAAGATTCCGCCCAAGGCCTTCCCTCCGAGTTCAAGCAAAAGCTGGTATTTTTCTTTTCTGCTTTTTAAGCATCTGCGCCAATCTCTGTAAAATTCGGCAGAGGTTCTGGGCAGTTGATCCAGTTCCTGAAGGAAAAAATAGTTACCAGTTCCTTTTGTTTTGTTCCCACTTGAAGATTTTTATCCCCCCCCATCCCCATCCCTGATCAACCTGTGGATGGCTGAGATGTTTTTAATACAGGCTTTGATAGCATGAAGGGCTGCATAAAGCTTGTGAGGCGGCAAAACATAAAGACAAAGAAGTATCAGGTTCCTCAAGCCACATAGAAACTAGAGAACTTCAGGGGAAAATAATGGAAGAATGGACGAGACATGAAGCCCAGCATGGATGAACACAGTCCAGTAGTGGAGTAACCCCAACCCTAACCAGAACCAGACACGCTTCCCAGTCTGGATCCACCATCACTGCTTGGGAAGGGATCTCCTGGAGACCGGGGTAGCTCAGTGAAAACCTCTGCTCCATCTCAAGCCCCGTGAGGCAAATCAAAGGGGTGAGGAGATAAAAGATATGAGATGTAAAATATATCACCAGAAAATCGTATCATCAGAAAATATGCAGATGGCCCTTAACACATCGTCTCGTAACATACTGCATTTGTACGGTCTGTGGCAGAGAGCTTGCACTAAAAGAGAGAGCCAAGCTCCATGTGGCATCTCCAGATAAAAGGAAATCCTGGTTTATACAATATGTAATTGAACTGCTGAACTCATCACCGCTAACTTAACTGACGCACAGACTGAAGGAGGATTAAAATGTTTAGGCTTTTATACAGATAGCAAGAACAAGGCACAGCAACATCAGGCTGTGTCTAAACACAAAATGGAGAAGCCCCGGAGACCAGAGCCCAAGCGCTAATGGGATTAGGAACAGAATTTGTTCTGGGGAGATCATTGCTCAGTCCAAGCAAATACAAAGCTGCCTAGAAGAGTTGCAAAAGGATCTCATAATAAACAGGCAAGTGACATTCAGTGTCAAAAAATCCATGCGAAACATCTATGGGAAACATCCTTGGCTACACGTCCAGTGACCAGGACCCTTCAGCGTGGGCAGAGTCCACCGGAGGGGGCAGGACAGATGTCACTCAAATCACAAATGACCTGGATAGAAAATGTTTAGTCACTCGTTCCCACAACTGAAGAACTAAGGAGCATCCAGTGAATTCATCAGGCAGCAGGTTTAAAACAAAATAGCACTTTTCTATATCATGCATAATTAAACCGTGGGGTGAAAAAGAACTGGCTACGTTCCCAGAAGATCTGCGGTCTGTGGCTATTAAACGTGATGATCCAGATGCACAACCCTGGCTCTCCGTCTCTAAACTGCGGTCAAGGGAGGGCACTCTTCCCCAAGAATCTGTTACTGTCCACCATCAGAGGCAGGGCATTGGGACCTCTGGTCTGATGCTGTGCAGCTGGACTTAGATTCCCACAGGGTTGAAGCAGACTCTTCTCGAAGCAGCTGGTGAAAGCTCTACCAGACACAAAGTAGGGGCCAAGACTGAACACTGTGGTTATCTAAACACCAATGTTCCTGAGGACTTTGAGGGCTTGCTCACGTGTAGAGATATTTCTGAATAACTCTTGCATTTTAAAATAATACCCAAATTATTCTGGAGTAATTTTTAGATGTGGACAAAGTCCCGGAAAGCATCTCCCTCACCTGGGGTATTTCCACGTCGCTGGCTTGCGGGGCCTTGGCGTGGGCTGCACAGGGATTCCACAGCACGTTCCTCCTCTTACCCATCTTGTCCTTTTTCTCTAGGGGCTTCAGGTGTGATGCCAGCACGATGTTCCTGCAGGCAACAAGAAGGGGATGCGATACGTAGCAAGATCAAATACTTTGAGGCTTCAAGCTTCTTCTCTGAGGCAATTTCTGAGTTTGGGTCATATGTATCATCCAGAAGGACCTGGACAGGCTAGAGGAGTGGGCCCATGTGAACCTCATGAGGTTCAACAAGGCCAAGTGCAAGGTCCTGCACCTGGCAACCCCCGGTATCAATACAGGCTGGGGGATGAAGGGATTGAGAGCAGCCCTGCCGAGAAGGACTTGGGGGTACTGGGGGATGAAAAGCTGGACATGAGCCAGCAATGTGCACTCGCAGCCCAGAAGGCCAATCGTATCCTGGGCTGCATCCAAAGCAGCGTGGCCAGCAGGTCGAGGGAGGGGATTCTGCCCCTCTACTCAGCTCTGGTGAGACCCCCCTGGAGCACTGCCTCCAGCTCTGGAGCCCTCAGCATAAGAAAGACACGGATCTGTTGGAGCGGGTCCAGAGGAGGGTCACAAAAATGATCAGGGGGCTGGAACAGCTCTGCTATGGAGAAAGGCTGAGAGAGTTGGGGTTGTTCAGCCTGGAGAAGAGAAGGCTCCGGGGAGACCTTATTGCAGCCTGTCAGTACTTAAAGGGGGCTTACAAGAAAGATGGAGAGAGACTTTTTAGCAGGGCCTGTAGTGACAGGACAAGGGGCAATGGCTTTAGATCGGGGCAGGTTTAGATTGGACGTGAGGAAGAAATTTTTTACCATGAGGGTGATGAGGCACTGGAACAGGTTGCCCAGGGAAGCTGTGGATGCCCCATCCCTGGAAGTGTTCAAGGTCAGGCTGGACGGGGCTCTGAGCAACCTGGTCTAGTGACAGATGTCCCTGCCCACGGCAGGGGGTTGGACTGGATGATCTTTCAAGGTCCCTTCCAAACCAAACCATCCTGTGATTCTATCACACAAGATCAGGATTCAAATGAGATCATGAAGCATCAGAGGGGGGTCAGAGGAAAAGGGAAGATATTGCATGGGGCACTTGGCAGGCACATCCTCCTCAGGCACTCAGTGCTAATCCAATCGTCAGGACCAACAAGGCAGGAATTTCCCCATAGGCTGCACCGCTACCGAGCACCGTGGTTCCTCCGCAGCACGGGCAATGGCTTGCTCCCCAGGAGTTGGGCATTTCCACCCAACGGCTCCTCCAGAGCCAGGGCCCGAGGAATTGGCACAACTGTTTCCTCCTACCTTTTTCTTACTATATGCTGAAGTTTCTATGGCTTTGGGACTTCCAGAGGAAAGACCCTAAATTCTTACAGGGCCTCAGGACTGTTTCATAGCTTGCAGCACGCTGGGCAGGTACATTTTTGTGGATTCATTTGAATTCAGCATCTTATTACACTGACATCTGTGACTAACTACAGCAGCCCGGACTCAGTGGCTCACGTGGTTCCTCTCATCCCGTGGGATGAATCCCTGCAGTCAGTCCTCCCAAGAACGGGCAGGAGATCTTTGAAGGGGTCCAGGTCTCTGCTCCTATGCTAGCGTGGGCTACGCGAGTGAAGACGCTGCACTCACAGTGAGAAGCTGCTCCGTTACCTCCCTCAGATTACTTCTACCGTTACCAATACACTGATGAAACAGCTTAAAATCACTCAGGAATCCTTTTATAGGGACTGGCAAGAAGGTTGGGGGAGAAAACGCCATTTTAAAGTGTTTTCCTGCCTTTCAGGGATCAGACGGCACGACTGAATGCAGGCGGAGATGAAGCCGTGAATGGATTTTGATCCATCCAGTCCCGTATAAGTCTACCAAGGGGTGATCAAAGTCCTGGATCCACCTATAGATCAGTCTGTGGATGTCAAGGGACAGGGACTTCCCCAGATGGATCTATAGGTGGATCCAGGACTTCAGCGGGCATTGGGAGTGCCCTGCACTGCCTCTGCGGAGCATCCCTGCCGTCCCCAGGCCACAAACCTGCTCCCAAACCATGTTGGGCAAAGCGGTGGCGGGTTTGGGAGCACGAACACGCTGGGTGGGGTGCATGGGGACATGCACCACCCTCTTCTTCTGCACCACCACCACAGCTGGGGTGTGCGGGGAGGAAAGGGAGGGCAGGGTAGGCTGGCAGGGCTTGGATGGTGGGTGCTGCGCCGGGAACAGGGCGAGAGGACAGCATGCTGGAAGGAGGGGACAGTGAGCCATTCCACTGCTGGTCTACAGCTTGGCCTCCATAGGGACCTGCCCTGGAGCTGGCCGTTCCCGGCTGGAACACCTTACCCCACACACGTCAACCTTTTTTGGGGGGTAAATCTTAAACAAGGCTGAGTTTCTGTCCCACTGGGGCTCTGTGCCATGGGGCCGTGGCCTTTTTGGGAACCCTGAAGCTGGGTTTGCTGCCCTGTCAAGCCGTGCTCAGGGTCACTTGGAGCAGAGAGCACAGACGATCGGTGCAACCCCCTCTCAAAGCGAGGTTTGAGCTCAAAACCTGCTGGGTGACCTTGTTTCCTAAGAGCTCCCAAAACTGAAGCTCTAAAAGAGCTCAAAAAACACCCGTGAGGTTGGGTCGGCCCTGTGGCAGGAGCACCCGGCACCGAGCAAAGCTTCGGTGATGGCGTTGACAAAGCCCTTTGGGGTAGGGAAGCACCCAAAACTGCCCCCCTGCCCCGGGCATCCCCCGTCGGACCTGAACTCCTCGTAGGAGGGGACGCGCTGGCGCACGGCCCGCAGCTTGGCGTCGTTCTCCCTCTCCCGCCTCTCGTCGGCCGCCACCGCCGCCCGCAGCTCCCGCTCCAGCGCCACGGGGTCGAGGGCTCCGTCCGCCTCCATCCCGGCCCTGCCACCCACCGGGAGCACGGGCAGGCGGGGCTGGGGGACCCCCCGGCAGGGACCTGAGGCCTGTGGGGACGGGGCCGCCCCTGGGTGCACGGGGACCCCACTCCTGTCACGACAGTCCTACCAGGGCTGGCTTCAGGTACCCCGCTCCTATTGTGATAGTCCTACCAGGCCGCACACACCACTAGCCCCAGGGGCCCTCACTCGTGTCGCGACAGCCCTGTCAGGCTGTGCACATGGATGGCAACCGGGAACCCCACTACTATTGCGACAGCCCCGCCGGGCCCCGACACACCTCCGGTCGCGGGGACCCTCACTCTGTCGCGACAGCCCCGCCAGGCCACACCCACCGCCGGCCCCCGGGGCCCCTCACTCTATCGCGACAGCCCCGCCGCCCCCGGCCGAGCTCCCGCCGCCGCCGCGCGCGGGCGCCCCTCCCGTCGCCATAGCGACAGGGCAGCGCGGCGCGAGGCCCCGGCGGGGCTGCCCGGGCCGCGCCTGACAGAACCGGCCCCGCCGCCCCGAGCGGCCCGGCCGGACCCGCGGCCACCGGGACCCCGCCGGGACCGTCCCCGGCCTCGTCAGCTCCGTCCGGCCCTTTCCCCGCGGGCGCGGCGCTGACGGCGGGCACGAGGAGGGCTCTGTCGCGACAGGCATTGCGGGCAGCCCGGGGGCCTTCAGCGGCGGTGTCGGCGGCGCCGGCGGCGAGGGCAGCGCGGCGGGTGAGAGCGGGGCCGGGGCGGGGGCCGGGGTAGGGGGGCCCGGGCCCGGGCCCGGGGGGGGGCGGCGGGCGGGCCGGCCGGCCCAGGGGTGCCGGGGGATCCGGGGAGGGGGCGGTGAAGGCGGAGGGCGCTCGGCGCGCAGGATGGGGCCCTCGGGGCGGTGCAGGGCTCCGGTGAGGGGCGGGCCTGGGCGGTCGCGTACGGTGCAGGCCGGGGCCGGGGCCGGGGCCGGGGCCGGGCTGGGAGCCCCGCTGCGGCGCAGTGCTGGGTGCTGTGGGTGGCTCGGGCAGGGAGCCGTGGGTGCTCGGGGCAGAGTCCGCACCCTCCTCCGACCCCCTTCCCGCCCCCAGCATGGACACCGACCTGTACGACGAGTTTGGGAACTACATCGGGCCGGAGCTGGACTCGGACGATGACGACGACGAGTTGGGCAGAGAGTCCAAGGATCTGGACGAGGTGAGCGGTGGGGATGGGTGGAGGGGCAGCGTCTCACGGGAGCCTGGTGCGGGCCTCATCCTGCCCTGTACCCGCCACGGGAGCAGGGGCTGAGCGCCACGGTCTTCACAAGCTGCCAGTGATTCCTTTTCTGTGCCGGGCTCTGGTTCTGCAGTGAGGCTTTGTTCAGTGGTGGAATTTGACTCCTGAGGATCAGAGTGGATTTGGTTTTTAAAGGATTCAGCAAAAGCTGCCCTCCCGGTCCTGCCATAAAGGGAAAGACAAAGTTTCTGCTTGAATTGTGGTTAGAACTGGGAGCTTCTGTAGCTCAAGCCATATTTGGCTTTTTTATTTGCGTTCAATCAAATGGAGGATCCGTATCCATTCAGTGAGGTCTTCAGACCTTTAGTAACATGCGCTAGTGCTACAGCAGTATTGCAAAGAGCAATACTCCTTCCCGGGTGGCGAAGGCAGAGCAAGACTCCGCAGACACCAGAGGAGAGCGACGAGGGCAGGGAGGACAGCAGCAGCGGCTGTGCATCGATGGGGAAAGCATCGGAGGACCAAGGGAGCCCCTTCTAGTCTCCCGTTCCTGCAGTTCGTCTGAAAGTGGTGTTTGTGTGTGACCGGGGTTGTGTATGCGAGCGAGGGGCGGGAGTGGCTGTGCGTGCTCTTGCTGTTCATTTTCAAGGTGTCCCCCAGCAGGGAGAGGTGTGTCGCTTACAGAGGGCACCTCCGCGAGCTGCTCTGCCGCCTGACGTGAGGTGCCGGGGCCGTGCTGGTGGTTCCCTGGCTGGGTTTGGGGCTCTCTTTCGATGTACCGTGCTGAGCCTGTACCTTCTGGGGTGACTGGTGTTTGTAAAGCACTTTGGTGCTGGCAGGAGCTAAATGTGGGCGTTGGTTGCAGCTCGAGGATGATGACGATGATGACGATATGGGGGACCATGACGAGGACCACCCTGGGATGGAGGTGGTGCTGCATGAGGATAAGAAATACTATCCCACCGCCGAGGAGGTCTACGGGCCCGAAGTAGAGACGATAGTACAAGAGGAAGACACGCAGCCTCTCACTGGTGAGTGGTGAGGAAGCAGCGCGTTGGGTATGGAGGGAGGAGAAGACTCTTGATGGATCCTTGGGAAAGGGAAAATAATATTCCCTTCTGTTTTCCCCATGGGTTTTAATGACCCTTTCAAAATCTCTCTCAGCCACAGGAACGTGTAGACTCTTGTTTGTCTAGCAGTGCGCAGATTTTGGCACTCGGGATTATTACAAATGCCAAACAAACTATCTTTTGAAGAACAGATATCAGCAGATACTGGAAAGATATTTAAGGAGAAATGAAAATGCGTTTAAGTCATCTCATCTGATCCTTCTATAATAGAATAGAATAGTTCAGTTGGAAGGGACCTACGACGATTGTCTAGTACAGCTGCTTTTATAGAAAGCTAAGAGAATCTGTCGGCTTGAAAATTGTGGTTTTGTCTGCAAAAGTCCCCGTTCCCTACGACGGTTTCTGAGCCTGCTGGGTTCAGGGTCTCTGGTAACAGTGTTTTATTGTTCTTTCTCTTGTTTTCAGAGCCTATTATTAAACCTGTGAAAACCAAAAAATTCTCTCTGATGGAACAGACGTTACCGGTCACTGTCTATGAGATGGAGTAAGTAATATGTAGGGGGTTTAAGAGTGTACGTTGGCTCAAGCCATCTGTGCTGTGATTTCCTCACGCTTTGTTGCAGGCAAAGGTGGGGAGGCAGAGTGGTGTGTGCTATGTGGAGGAGGCAGATTTTGGGGGGCATTGGCTTTGTTTCTCACTGACACCAGCAACAGAACTGAGTGCAGCCGTTTCCCAGAGTTTGAACCAAAAGAAGAGGAAGAAAGTACAAGACTAACCATTTTACAGATATTTTTCCCTCCACAAAATGCCGTGTAGTGCACAGTTTTCTGACCCTAGAATGTAAATCTTACCTCGACAGCTGGTAGAAAGCTTGATAATCGGAAACCTTTGTGGTGCAGATTTGCTGAAGGCAAGTTTTCTTGACTGGCTCAAGAAATACTTATACAGTCAGTGCGTGGCACACCTCATACTGGGACATTTTGGGTTGACCCCAGTGACCATTGGCCTGCTGCTGTCCCAAATTAATTCCCATCTATCCTGGAGGAGTTTCCGGGGGTAATTTTTATGCTGCTGGTTGTATGCAAAGTTGCGCGTAGGTCAGCGTAACGCTGCAGCTAAGCTGCACTTCTGCTGCACTTGATGGTGTCTGCTGGTTGTGCCTGGCAAAGCAGCCCCTGGGACACCAGGGTTGAGAGAAAACCCTGGGAAAAATGCCAGACAAATTTAAAAACCGAGATATAATATCTCACGCAACTTTGGAAAGGAACAAAAACGGTTGTTTACTTTCTCTATTAAAAATATATAATCTTAGCATCAGCGTCTACATTTTGTCGATGGGTGGAGGGGCTCTGTATCCTCGCGTGTGTAGTGTTTCTGTATGTTGTCTTCTATTTGAGGATGAACAGATTGAGCTGCGTGAGTGTCTTGTTAGGCTCATCTTTCCATACGCCACTTCGTGGCCAGTCAGAGCTTTTTCCAATGTTTAATAGTCGTCTTCAAGTGTAGATCCCAGAACCAGACGCAGGCTGAGTAGCAGTTCCCTGTGTGCCAAACAGACCCCAACGTGAGCAGTCCCTCTGTGTGTCATCAAGGATCCTGTTATTTTCCGGCAACAAAATTTCACTGAAGTTCGTATTCAGTCAGTTGGTTACTGGGGTGCCCAGGACCCTTTTGGAACGGCGGCTTCTCGGGGCGGTCCCCTGATACTGTCAGTTTGGCCGTGTTCATTGATCAGAGAGATTTTTGATATAGCCAGATATAAACCAAAGAGCCGGCTGGGTCTTATTTTTCTAAGCGGTCCATTTTGCTCTCAGTCAATGACCTGTACTCTTCATTATCTACCGCTTTCCTGACCCCTGTGTCCTCTGCTCGTTCCATCTGTAATGAATTCCTCTTCATCCTGTTCGTTGATATAAATGGTTAGGATGGGGCCAGGAGAAATTCCCTGTGGGACTTAACCAGAAACCTGCAAGCTTGGTATTGATTTCCCATTTAGCCTTATTTTAAGACCAATAAGCAAGCTTTTAATCAGTATTAATATTGATTTTTGTAATTTTTAGCTCTTAATCAAAATGTTGTACGTTAAGAAGTCTACCGCATCAGTGAAAATTAAATCTTTTTAAAAAGGAGATTATTTGACAGCACTTATTTTCTGCAGACCCATAGCAATGGATACGGGTTTTATAGCCTCCCATTATTTTTTAGAGGAATTGGTAATTTAGGATCTCAATTATATTTTGGCCAGGATCCATGCAGAAGTGGCTGGCCCATCATTACCCAGCTCAGTTGCTGATTCTAAAAAGATTTAAATTCCATTACTGTTTCTTTGAGTCCCTGGGAACATCACTGTTTTAAGACCTGAAAATCATAATTAATGGTCTGCAGAGCCCCGTGGCTACCTTTTAAAACTGCGTGGGGTGCTTGTTATCTGGCTCTGTGATTTACTTGACTGCCTGCCACTATTTGAGTGGAAGTATTTCATCACCTGAGTACATGGATGTGACTTTTGCTCTAATACTGACTAGAAGAGAAGAAAAATATTCAATAATATTCCATCGCTGGCAGTTTTACCAGCTCCATATCCTCCCACCCACTGCCATCTGTCTAGGACTCCAACTCTCTTGTCCTCCCCATCTGGAAAGTGGGATTCTTCCTCCGCAGGGCATTGGCAGAATGAAAGTTTGGAGAGGATTCAAGGGGCACCTCGGATAGAAAGTGTAGCTGAAATGGCACCTACTTTTCTTAGACACAGCAGAAGCCTCCAACAGTCTTTCGTGTTTTGTTCCTCCAGTTTCCTGGCAGATCTGATGGACAACTCGGAGCTAATTCGAAATGTGACTCTGTGTGGGCACCTTCACCACGGCAAGGTAGTGTGAATATCCAATGCCTATCGGGTAGTAGTAATGGTCTGCTTGTTGCTTACTTTTACCATTGCTCTTGATCCCTCGATCTCCGCAGCAGCAGTCTCTTTCTGCTCCTCTTGCTAATGCAGTTATTTGTAGGTTTTCTTTCAGCCGCGTGGAAATAATAACGTGCCCAACTTTCTCTGTACTGCTACTGGAGGGATGGGAGTGTACTTGTATTTATCTGTCTGAGCACAGTCACCTCCTTTCTCTTGTGGTCTGGTATTTTTCAGACGTGTTTTGTCGACTGCCTGATAGAACAGACACATCCAGAAATCCGGAAGCGCTATGACCAGGACGTAAGTGAGCTTTTGGTGTATCCCTGCCCTGGGGAACATGGGTTGGCTATCACACTCAGAGGGAGCGTGACTGTACGTGGGGAAAATGTGGTTTAGTGATTGGAAAGCCAGAGCTCAGTCCTAATTCTGTCTCTGTCACTTACTTGCCACCTTAACCATGGATAAAGAGTTACTGTGTCCTGCTTCAAACTTAATATCTGATACCAAAATGTGATATTCTGACTTTTGTTTTGTCTTTGCAGCTTTGCTACACTGATATATTGTTCACAGAGCAAGAGGTGAGTGAGTCTTGTAGAATAGGCAGTGATTTTTATCCAGTTGTCTCATGCTTTACTCAGTTACTTACTGTAGGCAGTTTCCTCTTTCATTTTAACAGCTTTTTGTGCCTTCCACATTTTGATTATTTTCTTTATCAATAAATTGATCTGCTCCTCTCGTTTGCCTCAGAAGGATCCCTGGTCCAACTTTCTTCCATTTCCTGCAACCCTCATCTCCATGTGTGATTTTATTTATCTGAGATGATAGCTTGTGTAGTAATGAAAATCTATACCAGAGTTATCCCAGCATATGGGTAACTCCTATTTTCTTTGAGGGAAAGAGGTGGAAGGGGTTTGCAGCAATGATGGATGGGGAGAAAAACTATGATTTCAAAATAAACATAATTCTCCTCTGTTTCCTTTGACGGGAACTCTTAGCTGGGAGCTCTGACTCCACGTGGTTGGGCGTGAATGGGAATCTTATTTTGTCCTACTCGCTAAATATTGTCATGACCAGAACAATCCTACGAAGCATTTCTTTCTCTTCATCTTAACGCTCTACTTTATACTCTGGGTGATCAAACCTTACGCTTTGAGGTATAACTTGATAGCAGCAGAAGGGTGAAAGCACAGAAAAACATGCATTTTCTGTCTCTGGTGTTGCATATTATATTTCCTCAGCTGAAATGAGGCATGGATTGTGCAGTGGTAGCTCACCGGTCTGAGCCAGTATGGATGGAGGAGCTGGGCTGGATACTGCAGCGGTCTGAGGTTGTTACTCCCTCCCTGGGAGTAACAGGATGTCCTGGATGGATGTTTACTTCTTTCCATCTTTCTGATTTTTCTTTGGTCATCTTCTACATCTTTATATGGTGATGTCTTTTTTTTTTTTCTTTCTTTTAACTGATAATCCTGGTTTCCTGTCTTTCAGAGGGGAGTAGGGATCAAGAGCACACCAGTGACTATTGTTCTGCCGGACACCAAAGGAAAGTCTTTTCTCTTCAACATCATCGACACTCCAGGTGATTGTGTAATCCTGAAAATCCTGGTTTGGGACGCACTTAGCTGAAGGCAGCTTGATGTGTGGAGCCGATACATGACTGTGTGAACCAAGGTTTCTGATTCATAAACCCCTTTGGTTCTCTGGATAGTGCTATTGACAGGAGTAGAGCAGTGAAAACATGTACAGTGATGGTTAATGGCCTTCAAAGAGCTGTTGTGTTGGATTGCGGTGGGATTGTCTAGCACTGGCTCTTAGAAAAACAAAGAAAGAATCTATACCCTGAAACCTCACCGATTCATCTGGAAATGTCACTTAGGTGCAATGAAACCCTGGGAAGTTTTCTTTCACAGATGGAAACCCATGTCTTGTTTTGTGGGTTTTGTAGATGATTCCAGCCTAGTCCTGAGCCTTTAGCTAAGTTCATTCTTCTGAAATCACTTCCAGCAGTAACGACTGTGCAGCTGGCTTTTAGTCAGGCTTGTGTTTCTGATTAGCAGGCCTAATTGAGGGCTAATGGGGCTGAGAATGTGTTTCACTCAAGTATATGAGAAGCACACGAAGAATTGGGTTTTCCAGGTATCGTGCATAGTGGGGACCGTGCTTTTCTCAAATGCTGTTGCCCCACAGTGAGACGCAGTAAGTTCCCTTGAGCCTCTGACAAGTTCCTGCAGGGGGAACATAATCACGGATCAACTTGTTGTAAGAAACCAAGGCCAAAGTTTAGGAAAGAGGGTCTTGGGACACATCTGTTGAGTTACAGCTCAAGATGAGGGAGGTTAGAGCGCAGGAGGAGACTGGAGGGAGAGGCATCTGTTGTTCTTTGGTGAGAAGTAATCTTCCTCCTTTTCCTGAAGTACTTGCACAGAGCTGTGAGAAAAACAGTAACAAATGTGAGGAAAAGTGCCTGTTAAATGAGTTGTTGTGTTTATTCTCAAAAAATAGCATTAAAGCTGAAGCGAATCCCTATACAGAGCTTTGGCAGCCGCTCCCGGGTCCCTGTCGGAGGAGGAAGCCGTCTGTGTTCTGCCTCGCTGGATACCAGTGACCAGAGCAAGCTGCAGAGCAGAGGGATGGCTTTCCACCCTCTGTGCTGCTGGTGTCAGAGCTTACTCTGGTTCTTACTAGCCTTTTGTGTTTTTGAAGGTCATGTCAATTTTTCTGACGAGGTGACAGCTGGCCTTCGTATTTCGGATGGCGTTGTACTTTTCATTGATGCGGCTGAGGGGGTGAGTGCCAGGTTCTCCTAGGGGTTAACTTCAAAATCTCTTCCTCTGGAGTCTTTGATCCGCCTTAGCATGAAGGCCTGGGATGGATTCAGCTTTCCGGGGTGAAGGGTTTTTGGAGGACAGTTTGGGAAGCGAGAGCATTTTCCAGCCAAAACAGAGTCAAGCCTCTGGCTTCTGTGTCCAGGGCTGATGTGATGCGTGTGACCTGTAGGCTGATTATCTAACTTGTTTGCATCTCCATCCCCATGATACCTAAAATTGAGCAGGTTATTTATATTGGAGATGTCCAAGGGGTAGGATTCAAGGAATTCGGTTGGGTTAGCACCTACTTCTAAATTTCAGGAAGATTAGCTGATTGCTGGTGGCTGAGCTTAGGCTTTTCTACAGAGTTGCAGCCCTGCGTGTAAGGGTCGCTGCTTTGTCTGTCACGCCCTACATAGCATTTTGTGGAGGGCTTTTGCTAGGGGTGTTTGCTCATTATTCCCTGCAGGTGATGCTGAACACAGAGAGGCTGATCAAGCACGCGGTGCAGGAAAGGCTCGCAGTGACTGTGTGCATCAACAAGATAGACCGACTGATCCTGGAGCTGAAATTGCCCCCTACAGATGCTTATTACAAGCTCCGACATATTGTAGATGAAGTTAATGGTCTGATCAGGTATGGGTGTTTGGGATGAAGCGTTGCTAGTGCTTGCTGTCCCTGTTCCATTGCAGGTGCTTTTCTTTGGGAGCCCTATGTGTGCCTAAAAACTCATGAGTTTCTCTTGATACGTTGAATCATAGAAAACGGGGCAGGAAGAACCATTGGAAATTCATCTCGGCCAATATATTGAATTACACAGGAAGGGCAAATCCTGCCTGAATTCTGACAAACTTCATGGGATCAGCTCTTTTTCCTCCATTGAAAAGTAGGGAAAGTGGACATATGACTGGAGCAGGGAACTTCTGTGCTCCCAAATGTCTCAAATACACTGAAATTGTCCAGGCTGTATCCCAAATTATAGGCTGAAATGTCTCAAAGCTCCTAAACGTTTGTTACAAAACTAATAGGAACTCGCTGTCCCAACCCCTAAACAGAGACTGATATTGCTTTGGTCAAATCTCCATGCAAGACCCTGCCCAGAGAAGGGAGGGACATCTTCTCTAGCTTTCACAGTAGCAATGCATTGTTTCTGTGGGTTCTTCTGCATCCAGGTGATGTTCTTAACAGCATTCTTCCCTTCAATTTGTGTGTGTCTGCACTGTAGCCTATATAATCCCAAACTGAATTTGCACAGGAGCTCGCTTGCATGTCTCTCTGTTCAATTGCTGCTGGCATCAGGCAGCTCAGAGCAGGATAATTTATCCTGTCTAGCATGCTTGTGAGCTCATTAAAACTGTTCCGATTCAATTCTATCCCTACGCTATTTGCCTTGTATTATCTTTTGCCTTGCTTGGTTGACCAACTTTGCTGCCTTTTTTTAGGGGAAGAAAAACTCTCCCTGACAAAAAATACAAAGCACTTGTGCTGGTAACTTTTTAGTTCTAGGTTTTTAAATATTTCTTTGTACACTAATGCTTTGCAATTTATAGTCATACTGACCCTGAAATTCCAATGGCAAGCATGCTGCAGCCCATTTTAAGATGCTATTTGGCAGTGTAGAATCCTTGCCTATCACATACTGCTGTTTGGTGTGGGAAGTGGATTTAAGTGTCTTCCTTGGTTCATAACATTGATTTTTTTTTTTTTTTTTTTTGTCTTTAAAAACTGTCTCCTCTCAGCATGTATTCCACCGATGAGAACCTCGTTCTGTCTCCCCTTCTGGGGAATGTGTGTTTCTCCAGTTCACAATACAGCATCTGCTTCACGCTGGGATCTTTTGCAAAGATTTATGCAGACACATATGGTGAGGATTATCCAGAAACCTTGTACACTTTAACATCTCATTTCCTAACCTATTTTGTTGAGGCTTTCTAAGCCATTCAGCTTTGGCTTTCACTGCACATATATGGCCAGTATATGTGCTCTTGAATTTCTAGGAGTTGAGAGTTACTGCAGATCTGAGCCCTGGGTGGTAAAAAGCAAAAATACAGTTCTAACTTTTTTTTAGCTAGATAGTTTCTCCTGATAAATGTTTCTTGAGTCAGAAGCCAATATTTTATACATACCTTAAGCAGAAAAAACAAGTCCTGCTATGGCAGTTGAAGGCAAGTATATGTGTTGTGCTTTTCCTCCTTATCAGAACAGCTCAGAAGTGAAGCAGTTAAGTTCTGCCTGCCTTTTCACAAGTCTCCAGAGTCTGAGACTCAGCTGCAGCCGGGCGCAAGCTTGGCCTACAAGGTTTTGCACTCTTGCCCTCTTTCTTTTTTAAGAAACTGTCTTTTTCTGGCTTTGATTTAATTTTCTGTTCCCCAGGTGCCCGCTCAAGGCAATCTGCCACTTGTAAAAGTGGGCCTTTTGCTTGCATTAGCCAGCTGTACAGCCAAGATTTTTGAAGTCTCACACTGGGGAATTCGGGGTGATCTGTAGGAGCTGTGAGCAGGGGAAGAAGGATGTTGTAAAGCAGCTGGTCTAGCTCTTGCAAAGAAGTTAGCCTGAGGGAGGATGATGTAGAGGTCGGGGACTGATGTGTCAGGACTATCGTGTGTCCTCATGAGTTCAGAGAAATAAATGAGCTCCCTGGGCATCACAGCATTAACTCAATGCCTGCTAGGATGATACCCCTTCTTTGGGGGACTGATAAAGATGCAGGCACAGTCGGTAGGAGATGCCATCCATGTGGGGCAGACATGAGCTGAACGGGTACTTGAAGTCAGTAATATTTGACTGTGGCCATCCGGGATTTTATGTGCAGCCACCACACTTCAAATACCATGAATTATAGTAGTTTAACTGTCAAAACCGCAGCCACCATGACATTTCTTATGCTTGTACATCTGCCCACAGCAAAAGCTTGTTTGGAAACTGCTGTAAATTATCACCACTGTCTTATTATTTGTATATTCACCATGACAGCCAAGCACTATGCTATTCCTTCAGCACTTGGGTATTTGGTTATGTGCTTAGTGCATCAGCTGAAAAAGAGAAAAGAACCTGGAGATGCTCAGCAAGGCAGAAGATGCTTGTGATAAGCCTGCGGGGCAGATGGGGTGTAAGCCCTCCCAGCACCTTGGCACTGCAGTGTCAGGTTGCAGCGTTAACGTTTGGAAAATGAAGCAGATGTAACTGGGTTCCTGTAGCGTGGCGTCTGGCAGGCCAGGTCTTCTCAGCTCTAACCTTGTGTGTAAATGAGAGAGTTGAAATGTTCCTGAGAAGCAAGTGTGCAAACCCATGGTGTACCTGGGCTGCTGCTGTCATCCTCAGTGGACTGTTTTCTGCCCGTGCCTCTGCCTGGTCTCTCCAGGTGAGGGCTAAATCATTTATTCAGAATTGGGACCAAGTGTTCACTCACCAACATTGGTCCATTAAATTGAACCCTCAGGGTTGTTTTAAAAGCCAAAAACCAAAGATTTCCAAGATGAGAGAAATACAGTGACATCTGAGAGACTTCTGTCATTTGTTTTTTTTCCTTTAGGAGATATCAATTATCAGGAGTTTGCAAAGCGGCTTTGGGGTGACATCTACTTCAACCCGAAGACGTAAGAAGCCTGTTTAAATGTCCATTAGTTTATTGATGGGTTTTTTCCCTTCTTTCCCTGTAAAATGTGGGCTAGATGACCACCCAAGGTCCCTTCCAACCCGAGTTGTCCTATGATCCTGTGATGGAGTAGTATCTGGGAAGGGTTGAGTCAGGCCTCCTGCTTGGTGTGAATCCATTTGGTCCTCTTGAATCCCATAAATAGGAGCAGAGAGCTTTTTCTGGCCTTCATTTGTAGTAAGCAAGACTCCTGTGTCCATGACTGCTTCCCAGGGAGATGGGGAGGGACAAGATAACCTGGGAAGAGCAGAGGCTGTGTTTGCAGTAGGGGTGCTTGCAGGCTGCAGAGTGCTTGCTCCTCATGTCTCTTCTGTTGTCCCCCAACAGCCGCAAGTTCACTAAAAAGGCCCCAACGAGCAGTTCCCAGCGCAGTTTTGTGGAGTTCATTCTGGAGCCCCTGTACAAGATCTTGGCTCAGGTATGTGGTTGTTCATTCTCCTTCCCACAGTTCCAGATAGGAGCAGCCAAGGGCTGAACGCTGGGTGGTGGTGTGTCTGCTGCCTGTGGGACTCGCCTGTCCTGTTACACAGCAGGATCTTCACAGATTTCTGGGTTTGGGGGTGCAGAGCAATGGTGAGCAACTCCTTAACAGTTGCTCCTTGCAAATACAGCCCTATATTTGCACAGTTAATAGAACCGCCTTTGCTCTTTTTAGCATGCTCCAATACCAGCCAAGTGATAATTTGAACCAGCTAGCCAGTTCTCGTGTGAGCTGTAAACCAGAGCAGGTCAAGAGCCCTGCGGGTGATGGCTGGTGTGCGAAGCTGCACCTGGGAGTTACTGGCTTGGACCCTTGCAGCAAGGCTGAGAGTGGTACTTCTTGTCTTGCAGGTGGTGGGGGACGTGGACACGACCCTGCCCAGGACTCTGGATGAACTTGGCATCCACCTGACCAAAGAGGAATTGAAACTGAACATTCGCCCCCTCCTGCGGCTTGTCTGCAAGAAGTTCTTTGGGGAATTCACAGGTAAATGCTGTTTGTCTTCCCCTCCACAATCTTCCCAATACCTTAGTCTCACACCAACGGAGTTAAGGGCTGTATTACAGCCATGGAGTGCTCACTTGCACAGATCCCTTCTCAGCTTTCCAAATATAAAATATTAAGCCATTTGCCCAAAGGACAGCTTGAGACACTGCTCACTTCTTCCCCATTGCTGTGGGTGCACTGCAGTCAGAATGGCTTTGCCTTGTGTTTATTGGAGTCCATTTCTTTCCTCTACACCGCTTAATCGTGTTCTCATGAAGTATTACTTTTCCAGGCTTTGTGGACATGTGTGTGCAGCATATCCCCTCCCCGAAGGTGGGAGCCAAGACGAAAATCGAGCATACCTACACTGGTGGCGTTGACTCTGATCTAGGGGAGGCCATGAGTGAATGCGACCCTGACGTAAGGAAACTCTTCTGCTTTGCTCCGAGTGTCCAAAAGCGTGGCAAATATGCCCTCCTTTCACTGCCTTGGCAGGGCAGCTGCCTCCTAGACAGCCATCTGCACAGATTTGACTTAGAGCATTTTTGAAACCTCTCATCCGATACTGAAACAAATCTCTTCACTCTGAGAAACTTCAGCTGCCTTCCAGGGCAGCCCTTGAGAGAAAGAATTGTTTGACAGTGTTCAGAGAAGAACAGGACTAGGTCAGGACTTCAGAGCACGTGGGAACTGCAGGGTGATTTTGTGTCCTTTTGCTGCCTTTTGTCCCTTTTCTTTGAAGTTTGATTCTCTCTCCAAACTCTGAGAAAACTGATCTGAACTATACTGATAAAAATAACCCTACATTAGTTAGTCAGCACCTTTCCTATCAAAGCCTTGCAAAAACCTTCCTCCTCAAACAGCTTGTACTGAGCTGTCATTCAGAGTTGTCTAGAGCCACCAACGCCAGCTAGTGAGGAATTTGCCTGTGACTTTTGCTCTAATGTCTGGAGAGAAAATGAATCGCTTGTTCTAATGAGTTGTGATTACCCATGTAAAACTATACAGTGGTGACTGTCACCAGATCACCAGTTGTGGAGTGACCTTATGGGACTGAGAGCTGTGATCTGTGGAGGCTCAGGTGCTCTGCCCTGAGCTGGTTTGCAGGCCAGCAGATGACATTTCCTCTCATGACCTTGTCCCAACCACTATTTACTGCTCCACAAGAGGAGGGAGGATTGCTCCAGAAAAGTCCACCAAAGTCGTTCCAGGGGTCTCCATACAGGGCAGGGAGATGTAAGGCTTCCAGTGGAAGGAAATGAAGGACTTGGCAAGTCAAAATAAGTATTTTTAAGTTCCAGCCCGTTAATCTCTTTGTATCCATGAGTCCTACCAGGTCTGTGTCCCTTTCTTGACTGTGTTTTGAAAAAGGCTTATTTCTCTCTCTCTCTCTCTCCTGGAAAGGGTCCACTGATGTGTCACACAACAAAAATGTACAGCACAGATGACGGCGTTCAGTTCCATGCCTTTGGCAGAGTGCTCAGTGGTACCATCCATGCTGGGCAGCCTGTGAAGGTCCTTGGAGAAAACTATACCCTGGAAGATGAGGAGGATTCCCAGATCTGCACCGTCGGACGCCTCTGGATCTCGGTTGCGAGGTACGGAAAGCTCTGGCAATATGTTCATTTGGGAGGGGAGTCACCTGGAGTCGTTTCTGCCAGGGACAGGGAGGAGGACAGCGCTGCAAGGGGCCTGAGGCTGGCAGCAGCGAGCGCTGCAGTGATGCTCCCCTGCCTTTTAGGTATCACATTGAGGTAAACCGGGTTCCTGCTGGCAACTGGGTGCTGATAGAAGGAGTGGACCAGCCCATAGTGAAGACTGCAACCGTCACGGAGCCTCGGGGCAATGAGGAGGTACTGCGCATAGCTGGTGTCGCTCAGCCTTACAGAGAGTCAAGGTGATGGAGCGCATCCCAAAGGCTCCAGTGGTGAGGTTAAAGAAACCTTGTCTGCTGAGGTGCCAGTGCACAAGATCCACTGAGGGAAACGGAACAGCTTCAAACGCCGTGTCTAACTCCAGTGGCCATCTAATGATGCAGAGATTCAGCTCTTTGTCCTTATCTGGTTTCAGGCTCAGATCTTCCGTCCTTTAAAGTTCAACACCACATCTGTCATCAAAATAGCTGTAGAACCGGTCAACCCCTCGGAGCTCCCCAAAATGTTAGATGGTCTCCGCAAAGTCAACAAGAGTTACCCCTCGCTTACTACTAAGGTATTGCTGGTGTATGTATGGCTGTTTTCAGGTCATGCTGTGGGCTACCTTGTAGGCTGATCTTAAATAATTTTTTACTGTAGGTTGTTTTGTTGTGGGTTTTTCAAGCTATTGCAGTTGATCTCATAAATCATGTGGAAATAGCAGAAAACTGTAAATCCAGCAGAAAAACGCACACCTTGCTGTGCCAGGGAAGCAGCTTTCTGCAGAGCACATCAGCACTTTCTGCTAGAAAAGGCTGTGGGAGCTTTCCTTGGGGTGCTCTGATCCTAACCAATTTATTTAAAGCTAATACTTCCTCAGGCCTGTGTAGGAGCCTGGAAGGCAAGGGCCTGTGAGCAGTAACGCTGTCAGTTGAACCCCTCTCTTATTTTTCAGGTGGAAGAGTCTGGGGAGCACGTGATCCTGGGGACGGGGGAGCTCTACCTGGATTGTGTGATGCACGATCTACGGAAGATGTATTCAGAGATTGATATCAAGGTGAGGAAATGGGAGGGATTTTCCCAGCTGGGGAGGGGGTTTTGTCCCCCTATCTCAGAAGAATGGGAAAATAAACCTAGCTGAACGTACAACATGGATTTTATCAGGTCCTTTTAAAAGGAAAAAAAGGGCTGTTAGGATGCAAAAGTAACTCTTACAGCCTGACTCATTGTGATTGAGAGCCTGAAAACTGGCTCTCCAAGAGGGAAGTGTGTCCATGTTCCAGCTGTTTCCTGTACTTCCCCCATTGCCTGGCTAGCATCAAATAAATAAATTGAGCAGATTTTTTTCATACCTGGAATTAGTTTTAAATGTTCCTGTCTTGTTTGAATGAAGGACTTAGTAAAGCTGCCTGTGCAGCCTCAGTGGTTCATACGCAAGGCTCATTAAAACACTGGCAGATGAACCATTTTTTTCTTGTAGGTGTTCAAAGGTTTCAAACAGTCTCTTTAAAAGCAAAAAAGTACTTGGCAACCTTACAAACCTGTTGTCGTTATTCCAGGTCGCCGATCCAGTTGTGACATTCTGTGAGACAGTGGTGGAAACGTCCTCCCTGAAGTGCTTTGCTGAGACGCCCAACAAGAAGTAAGAGCCCATGGGCGAGCTGGGCATTGGAGACAGGTGGATGGAGGGGTTCACTGGAGACTAGACTTCATCCCCTCCAAGGGGTCTGTTCTCGGTGGCTGTTGTCCAGACAAGTGGCACGTGCCTGAGTTGGCAGCCTGCTGTTGCAGCAGCTCTGCTGAACTCCTCAGTAACACACTTGAGTCCCAGGGATGTTTCTGTGCTTTGTAGGAACTCTCAGAACGGAGGAAATAAAGACAGATCTGCATCCTCCTTTTTTTTTTTTTTTAGCTAAATTTCACACCTTCTCACCAGTTTTGTGGTGTTTCCAAGACTAGGAGATGTATTGGGATCCTAGAGTGGGTGCCGAAGAGCCCAGTGCTGCCTTCAGTAACTCCCCAAATGTTTCATGAGCAAAAGTTTTGTCTTCTCTTATTCATTCTTAATCTTGAAACGGACTTTTTCCTTCCTGCTGATGCACTGGAGTCTTACAGCCCGGTCTCGTCTTCTTCCCCCAGCAATGCATTGTGAGATACACACGTTTGAAAGGCAGAGGCCTGGGAGGAAACATAGGCTGAATAACCAGGATGAAATCTAGGAGCACAAGACATTTTAATGCCTGAATTTTCAGGGAAATCATGATCTATCATATGCTAAAGATGGCTTTCCTGTGTTCCCCTGTGGTTTCTGGTTCTTCTTACCCTCTTTTATTCTGATATACTCTCTCTGTGGTTGGCAACCTTATGTTTGGGAACAGAAAGGTTCCAGTCTTAGGTCGGTCTTTGAACTGTTGGGCATGTGGAGTGAGCTGCTCTGGGGGCAGGTTACTTGCATTGGTGGGGTTCTCCAAGGCAGCATCCCATGTGTCGGACACAGTGCTGACTCTGATAGAGGCATATTGCCTGGCCCATGGGCTTCCTTCTGCAGCCCAGATGAGCACTGGACATCTGGCAGGAGGGATGGAGCCATGCTGTCCCTTAGTAGTTTTGCTTCTGGAGATAAGCAGACTTTGGAGAGCAGTTGTTAAGCGCCTGAGCTGTCTTTACAAGCAAGACAATAACAGCGAAGGACACGGATGGCTTCATCTTCCTAGCTGTGTTCAAGGCAGTGCGCAGTCCCTGAGGTCCTGCCAATTACTCCCATTTCCATCATTCTGCGGACTAATTGCAACTGTCTCTCTTCTCAGGAACAAGATCACGATGATTGCTGAGCCTCTGGAGAAGGGACTCGCAGAGGACATTGAAAATGAAGTGGTCCAGATAACGTGGAACAGGTATGACTGCTCTGGGGAGAGCAGGAATCTATCTAGAATCAAATAATTGGGGAAAAAAGGGAATGCTGGGATCTGCAAGGTGCACAATATCAGCCAACAGCCTCTAGGCAGGGGTCCTGGGTTCAATATTGCTACCAGCTAGTCTGTGAGCGTCCCTGCCCCAGCAAATGAGTTGTTCCAAGTAAAAAGCTGAGGCCTTTTATGCCTGAAGGGAACAGGGTCATAAATACGTTGTGAGTGCAGGTTGGATACTTGTTTCCTAAAGTTTCTTCCCTTCTCCTATCAGAAAGAAGCTGGGTGAATTTTTCCAGACCAAATATGACTGGGATTTGCTGGCTGCCCGTTCCATCTGGGCCTTTGGGCCAGACGCCACTGGTCCAAACATCCTAGTAGATGATACGCTGCCCTCAGAGGTGAGGAACACAGGCAGGGGGGTTATGTTTCAGTGAGACATTTGTCCTGTGGTGCCAAGAGGTGACCGCTTCTTCCAGAACCTGCAGCAAGGTCCTAATGCTGTTGGAGTGCTTGTTGGTTTGCCAGATCTCAGATCTGCTGTGCTTCCTCCACCATACTCCTACACTGGCTGGCAAATCACCTGCTGTTTTTCAGGTTTTGCTATTTGGGCCAACGTCTTCAAAATTGGCAACTAATCGGCCTGCCTTTCAGGATTACCAAAATATGGACTCTTTTAATTTATGCCTCTAGATGCCAAACTCTGAAGATGATGCTCCTGAGCTGTGAGAGGGGAGGGATGGACACTGGGGGTATCAGGGGACATTGCTGCTCTTCTAGGAACTGGCTTTTAAACACTGGGGTCTGTCTGTTGCTGCCTCATGATGCAGATTTCGTCTCTGAAGCAGTCTGTCTGTCTGTAGGTGGACAAGTCGCTGCTGGGCTCTGTGAAGGACAGCATTGTGCAGGGATTTCAGTGGGGGACCAGGGAAGGGCCTCTCTGTGATGAATGTAAGTAGGACCTGCGGAGAAGTGGAGCTAGTAAGATCGATTAGATTCTTCCATCTCTAAGCACTCAAGTGATTTTGCTGGTGCAGTCCCTCAGTGGCCAGTTCCCTTCGCATGCCACAGCTGGGGACAGCTCTGGGGATGGGTGACAAGGGAGATAACAGAACCTCCCCCTTTCTCCTGGCTGCAGATGCCACCCAGGCGCTGGCACCTGCCGCCTGCCTACAAACTAGGGCCTGTTAGCTGGCAAGCTGGCTCCCCCAGACCTTGGCTCTGCTCCTCATACAGTTCAGGTGCAGACCACTGAGCACCCTGCAAGATAAGCTGCTGAACTGCCCATCTTGGATATGCAGGGTTAGGACGTGGTCATGCCTTCCCTGCTGGAATTAAATTTAGGAGAACTTCTCGTGGCTCTAGGTCTTTGTCTGGATGTTTGCTATGTGCTCAGGGCCTCTGGGCATGCACAGTTGGTGCCGGTATGGCAGAGAACATCCCCCTTGAGTCACTTGCTGTCATTTCTGCCCTTCCTCAGTGATCCGCAATGTGAAGTTTAAGATCCTGGATGCAGTGATTGCTCAGGAGCCCTTGCACCGGGGTGGAGGACAGATCATCCCGACGGCCCGGAGAGTGGTGTATTCCGCTTTCCTGATGGTGAGGACTACACTGTGCATGACAAAGACTGAACCTCGTGCTGTGCCGGTTCCTGTGGGCTCCAAGGAGCACGGGTTGCATGTGTGCTGCAGTATGTGCCCCAAGGATGTTGGTTTAAACTGACTCATTCATCCATTAATGTTTCCAGCACCCTTGTGGGCTGCCAGACGGATTTTACAAGCGATCACGTTCCAGTCTGGCTGGAAACTTGTGTGCATCTGCTCTGTCTCCCCTTTTTGCTACTGTTTGGCTTGCTGGGAAGGGTGGGCGTGGGGGAGAGGGAAGCATATGACTCATGGCCAGAAGGAGGAAAGCTCCTTTCAGTGTTTGTTCGACGTTGGTTTGGGCAGCCACGGGGCAGCAGGAACCCTTTCATCCCCAGTCAGGCGCTGCGTTTGACCAGAGTATGCCAGTCCCTGACTCTTACTTGAAACAAATTGTGCTGGCGCTGTTAGAGGCTCAGTAGCTTGTGTCCCTTTCTCCCCACAGGCCACCCCTCGTCTGATGGAGCCCTACTACTTTGTGGAGGTGCAGGCTCCTGCCGACTGTGTGTCTGCGGTGTACACGGTCCTGGCCAGGCGGAGGTGAGCTGCTCTGACCAGCTGCCATCACCTTAGTATTGCAAAGCAGCAACTGCTCGCTTGGGATCTGGGTTGCTAGAGACATTCACAGTCCTAGCACTGCTTGTACAGTGAGGGGAGGGGGTGAAATCTGTATGAAGCGACAGCTGAAAGCTTCCTTGACTGATCCCAGCCCCTGTGCTGTGTGGGGAGGGGATGTCCAGGATCACACGCAGCCTTTGGTTTGTGCCTGGTTCTTCCTGAGTGTCAGAGAGGAGAATATATAAGGGGACATGAGACCCCACCAGGAGTGCTGTGTTCAGCTCTGGGGCCCCCAGCATAAGAAAGACACGGACCTGCTCAAGTGGGCCCAGAGGAGGGCCACGAAGATGATCAGGAGGCTGGAGCACCTCCCCTATGAGGACAGGCTGTGAGAGAGTCAGGGTTGTTCAGCCTGGAGAAGAGAAGGCTCTGGGGAGAGCTTATAGCGGCCTTCCAGTACTTAAAGGGGGCCTACAGGAAAGATGGGGAGGGACTCTGTGTCAGGGAGTGTAGTCATAGGACAAGGGATAACGGTTTTAAACTGACAGAGGGCAGGTTTAGATTGGACATTGGGGAGAAATTTTTTACCATGAGGGTGGTGGGACACTGGCACAGGTTGCCCAGAAAAGCTGTGGATGCCCCATCCCTGGAAGTGTTCAAGGCCAGGTTGGACGGGGCTTTGAGCAACCTGGTCTGGTGGAAGGTGTCCCTGCCCGTAGCAGGGGGGTTGGACTGGATGGTATTTAAGGTCCCTTCCAACCGAAACCGTTCTGTGATTCTATGGCATATAGGAAGACTAATCTTTTGACGTGTTGGCAGAGGCCACGTGACACAAGATGCTCCGATCCCGGGCTCCCCTCTCTACACCATCAAAGCCTTCATCCCAGCCATTGATTCATTTGGGTTTGAGACAGACTTGAGGACCCACACGCAGGGACAAGCCTTCTCGCTCTCTGTCTTCCACCACTGGCAGGTGAGTCCATGCCCTGGCGAGGTTGGGCAGAGGGACATGGTAGGATCAGGCACCAGGCAGGTGCTCTCAGTAGAGCTCAGTGCCACGGCTCACACAGGGGGGGACAACTTCCGTGGAGAACATCCTCAAAGGATCTTGAGTTGGGGAGGCTTTGTACGCTAGCTGTTAAGTGTCTGCCAGAAGCCAACGGCTTTGTTCCAACTCACATCACCCTTTGCCCTAGCAAGGGAGTGCTGAATGCTGCTACTTGCTGAGCATAAGGGTCCTTTAGTGCTTGGAGAGAGGACATCCTTGTCCAGGAGAAGGGAAGCTGTTGGGGTGCACTTGGTGCTCTGCAGCTTGGGGAGCAGAGGGCTTGGAGCAGGGCTCAGACTCATTGGTCTGCTCTAAGGCATGGGTTGCCACACTTCAGCTTTACCTCTCAGAGAAGGCTTTCTAAACCTATGGAAAACAGGGTTTGGGACAAAATACTGTCCCCATGCCACTTCCCTGTCGAGTCTTGTGGGAGATAGCACTGTGAGCCTGTGAGGTGCGCAGCTACTTGTGGTACAGCCAGGTGGGAGCTGCAGCAGCGACTGAGCCCCAAGAGCTGGCTTAAAGGTCAAGATGTAAGAGCCCGAGGCTTGGCTCTGAAAAGAATAAGGGTGCCTGATTTCTAGAGAGGGTTGTGCTGACTGGGACCCACGTGGGTTGTTTTGGTTAGCAGGTTTTTAGAGGTCTTAGAGTACACCAGCAAGCGGGGAAGGTGGGACGTGTTCTTGGCTTGGGTTAGCAACGCTGTATTAGTGACTTCTTGCAGGAATGATCACCAGTAGTGACGTGACAGTTTTTCTGTGCCAGGAGAACAGATGGGGTGTTGGGGCTGTCACACCAAGGCTGGGGGTGTCCACAGGGCCCAGGGGTGTTTCCTGTTGTGGTTCAGGCTCTCCAGGAGGTTGAACCAGCCCCCAGCATCGCTCTCACATCCTGTCCCTGTATTTCAGATTGTGCCTGGTGACCCCTTGGACAAGAGCATTGTCATCCGACCCCTGGAGCCCCAGCCAGCCCCGCATCTGGCCAGAGAGTTCATGATAAAGACCAGGCGTAGGAAGGTACGTCTGGGAGTAGTCCCTATAGCGTCCCTCTGTCCATCTGTACCAGCAGCTAAGCTGTTGCAGTGTTGTCCCTTGGGCATGCCACGTCCCCTCTGTGTTCCCAGAGTGGACCGATGTCCTTTGTGCCTCGGGACTTCCCCCACTCTTGATCCCTCATGCTGCCTGTTGGTGCCTGTGATAGTCCCGTGAGTGACTCACCTGGCAGCAACTCCAGCCAAAAGCGGGGTCCTGTGGCGTCCACTGAGCCCCGCTCCCTCCCCAGTGCCCATCTGACCCCTTGGTGGCCTGATTTAGTCCATTTGTCCTGCAGAAAAAGCAACAACTGGTTTCTGTGCTGGTTTAGTGAGCTGGACTGAGGGGTTGGAGGGGCACCTGGGACCACACAGGGAGCGGAGGGAATCAGGCTCCCCTTTGGGAGGGCAGTGAGCTGGTAGATACGCTCGGCAGCAGCAACCACACATTTGCAGCTTCCTGAGAGACTGTTAGATGTCTTCAAGCCGCTGAGCAACGCCTGATCCCTTGCAAATTCTCCTGCCTCCGCTGGAGCCTGAAAATTTATCTTACTGCGGGACACCAGGGCTTTTTTGTGGGATCTGTGCCACGATGGCTTTACGAGTGCTGGCTGCCAGAGGAATAACCTCTGGTTTGGCGGTTACCCTGCAGGGCTTGAGCGAGGACGTGAGCATCAGCAAGTTCTTCGATGACCCCATGTTGCTGGAGCTGGCCAAGCAAGATGTCGTTCTCAACTACCCCATGTGAACGTGCTGCTGCGGCGTGAGGGCTGACCTGAGTCCTGGCCGGCGTCTGTCTGTCCTTCCCCATCCCCGCTTGCCCAGCCCTGGCTCCTGGATGCTCGGGGCACGCAGGGAACCGCTCCTCAGGGTTGCTCTTTCATGGCTGTAGAAGTCTCCCTGGGCATTTGTGGACTGTGCGCTCAGGGCCTGCCCCATATAGGGAGCAGCCCCGAGCACTGATGCTTTTTGTATTATTAGTCTTCAGCTGTTATGACCTCCAGCGAGGAGATTTTCCCTTTGGATAGGCTCTCTCCAGGCCCACGGAGAGCTGCCCTGGCTGCGGCAGAGCAGGATGAACATAATGTCGAGATTACTAAGGACTGAGCATAAACGTGCGTCAAGCATTTGAGCTTTCTGCTAACCCTCTCCTGGCTGCCGGGGGGTGTTTTGCCTTGGGCAAAGCACGTCGTTGGGCAGCTGAGGAAGGTGGGGATGCTGGTGGGAGGGTGCTTCCACCAGCCTCCTCAGGAGAAGAGGCAAGTGTGGCTTTTACCTTTTTTGTACACCTTTTTTGAACCCTTGTAAACATTTAATACAAACTTCCATGCAGGGCTCAGTCTGATTGCACTGAGAGAAGGCAGCGCTGTGAGAAGCTCTGCCTTCACCGGTGCTTGGAGCACGCACTGCCCCAATTCCCCCCATCCTCAGCACTGTCCCACCCCCAGGGGCTCCGTGTCCCCCAGCCATCCTGGTCCTGCCTGCAGTAGCCAACTGACCAGCCAGCCCAGGACAATCCTGTGCTGCACTAAGATTTTCTTCCTTTCTCGCTAGCTCTTGGGCTCCTGCTGTGTTTTCAGGGGGTCTCATCAGCTGCTCATGCTCTGAAAGGTTTATATTGCTCCCTCTCCTCTCCCCTGCCCCAGTTCCTCGCTCTGCATCTGGATTCAGCTCTGGGTCCGCTCCCGAGCGCGTGCTGTGAAAGTAGGGCTGGGTTACAGTTCGTAGAGGCGTTTACACCCTCCCTCTCCCCTGGCCCTGCTCTGCTGGCGCGGCTGACCCCCCAGATTGAGCCTTGCCTGGGATCGCCCTGATGCTGCTGTGCTGAATTTGGCCATGGCAGCCTGGTCCAGCCCCAGTTTCGCCTCTGGGAACCTGCCCCAGAGCATCCCTGTGCTCAGAGGGGCTTGAGATGGCTTGGCGGGGCACGCAACACCCCGGGAGCAGAAGGTGAAGCCAAGGCCCCCCCCACCCCCCCAAACCTTCTCCCAGCTGCTGGTGGAAACTGGGAGGCACGGCGCTGATGTAGGCACGGGGGATAGGAAGCAGCCCCGGGAAAGAGCGTCCAGCCATCCCGCGGCATGCCGGATCTCTGGAAACTGGATGTCGCGGGGGATAATTCAGGGCCAGCGCTCGCCAGGGTGGCTTGGAAACTGGGGAGGGGGAAGGATTTCCTGCCACTGCCAGCCGACGGCAGCATTGCCCGCGCATGCTGCCCCATCCCATCCGCCCAGCGGGAGGGGGCCGGGGGCTCCAGCCATATCTCTGGGCTCAGCCTTTCCTGCCGGGCAGTGCCGGGACGTTCCCCATTGCCTCCCGCATCCGCCCCGGCACCGTGGCCTCACCAGCGGTGCATTCCCCCTCTGCCCTGGGGCAAAGCGGGGTTCAAGCGCTGCCTGGTGCAGGCAAGACCAGCCTTACAGCCCGGCCAACCTGCCCGCGGCCTCACCGGGGGTGCTTTTCACCTCCCAGTACAGCCCAGCACCAAACTGGGCCCCTGGGGACCAGGCCAGGTGTCTCCTGGAGCTGTGCAAACCCCGAATTGCTCATGCTGGGGCTGCAGCAGGATCAGTGCCCGCGGGGCCGGCAGCATGCTCGGTGCTGCACGGCACATCCCCAGGCTCTGGGGATGCAACCCCGGCTCCGGAGTCAAGCGCTCGGCCACTCCATCCCATTGCGGCGAGGGGTTTTGTCCCAGGAAGGGGACATCTGTCGTTGTCCCAGGGTGGCTCTGATCCCAACCCTGAGCTCTCCAGGGCCAGATAACGAGGCTGGAGGGTCCTGTGGGGGCACCTGTACACCCATGGGCATCGGCGCCGGTCGCCCCTGCCCTCTGGAGAGCAGAACCACGGGGCTGCGATGCCCGATGGGTCCCTACGGATCTGAGCATCACCCCAGCTTTCACCCCAGGAGGGGTGGCAGGATACGGCCCGGGCAGGCGTGGGAAGGAGCCGGTTCTCACGCAGGCTGTTCCCAGCAGCTGGAAAACGCTGACCCGCAGCGGGGCCCGAGTGGCCGCACAAGCTCTTGCAGCCGAAAATCCGGCCCCGCGTGCACAGGCTGGGAATTTTCCGCGGAAACGGCTCTTCCCTGGGAATGGGGGGTGTGCGTGGCCGGACCCTGACCCCTGGCCCCTTCCGAGTGGCTGGAATTTCCCCCCTGCCGGCAAAGGAGCTCCGCTGGGTGCAGGGTGTCCCGGGGGATGCGCCTGCCTGGGGCGGCGGCGAAGGTAAGCTGAGGCACGCTGGCAGAGGGAACTGCTCGCTAGGGCAGCGGGTGCTGGGGGGCTCCATCCTTGGCACGAGTTCATCGGGGCTCAGCACCAGGACCCGCCAAGGGGGCAAATACCCCCATCCGCAGCGGGGTCATCAGCAATGAGTGACGCTCTGCCAACCCCTCAGTCGTCCCCGTTTGTCCCCCAACCCCACTGACTTCACCGGTCCCCGGGGGGATGCACCGCCTTGAGCAACGAGCTCCCAGTGGGGTGAGCCCCAGCCCTGCTCCCAGTGTCCCTGTCCCCGTCCTGCTGCTGGTGACCCTGGCTGCAGCCCTGCTCCTGGTGTCCACATCCCTGTCCTGCTCCTGATGTCCCCATCCTGCTCCCAATGTCCCCATCTCCACCCTGCTCCTGGTGTCCCTGTCCCCGTTCTGCTCCCAGTGCCCATGTACTTGTCCTGCTCCCCGTGTCCCCATCCCCACTCCGGTCCCAGTGTCCCTGTACTCTTCCTGCTCCCAGTGCCCCCATCCTGCTCCTGGTGTCCCTGTCCACAGCCCTGCTCCCAGTGCCCCATCCCTGTCCTGCTCTCCGTGTCCCTGTCCCCATCCTGCTTGCAGTGTCTTTGTCCCTGTCCTGCTCCTGACGTCCCCATCCCCACCCTGCTCTTGGTGTCCCTGTCCCCACCCTGCCCCTCTCCCCATCCTGCTCCTGACGCCCCCGTCCCCATCCTGCCCTGCGTCTCTGCCCCCGTCCTGTTCCGGAGGAGGGGACCCAGCTCCCTTGGTCTCCGAGGCCACGGCTTGCTGTCACAAGACGTGTCCCTCTGTCCCCACCCCAGGTGCCTGCCGGCCATGGCCGCACCCAGCCCCAGTCCCGCACCAGCGCCCCCCCCCCCCCGCCTGCCCGGACCCCCCCACCCCGCACGGGAGCTGCCCGGGCCGCTACCGAGCCCCGCGCGGAGCTGCTTCCCTCCCCCTCCACCATTTCCAGGCCTCCCACGCGTGAGGCCCCCCGTGCCCTCCCCCCCCCCCCCCACGCCGTCCCAGCGCGCCGCTGGCAGCGGGGCCGGGCGGCACGTGGCGGCGGGGCCGGGTGGGTGGGTGGGCTCATGGGGAGGAGGGGGCTCTGCGCATGCGCCCCGCGCCCCCCGCCCGGGCTCGGCGGGCCCGCCGCGGCGGCGCGAGTGGGCGGCCGAGGGGCCCCGCCGCCACCATGGGCTGGAGCCGCGCGGGGCGGCGGCGTGAGTGGGGCGGGGGGGGGGGGCTGAGGGGAGGCGGGAGCTCTGAGGGGAGGCGGGGTCCTGAGGGGACCGAGCCGCGGGCTCTGAGGGGAGGCGGGGTCCTGAGGGGACCGAGCCGCGGGCTCTGAGGGGAGGCGGGGTCCTGAGGGGACCGAGCCGCGGGCTCTGAGGGGAGGCGAGAGCCGGAGGGGAGGCGGGAGCCTGAGGGGACCGAGCCGGGCGCTGCGAGGGGCTCCGGGCGCTCTGTGGGGAGCGAGGGGCGGAGAGGAGCCGCCGCGCCCTCCGCCGCCGGCCGCCGTTGCGAGGTGCCGGTCGCGCCTCCGGAGCCCGGCGTCTCGCGTGGGCCGGGCGGGCCCGCGCATCCCCGCTGCTTGCCCGCGGCTGGCGCCGTCGGCTTTGTTCCTCCGGGCTTCCCCGGCGGGCTCTGGAGGGCAGGGACGCGCCTGGGGTCCCGCCGCGGGGAGGCGGCTTTCGGGGACGGGCATTTCTAACGTGTTTTTCCCAAGTGAAGAAACGCAAAGCCTCGTCGCGGCTTTTCCGGCATCAGAGAGAAGGGCGCTGGGTGCTGGTAGTACACAGCCTTCGAGGTGTTTTTACCACCTCCAGTGGCAAATTTTGCTTTTTCCTGTGATGCTGATCTGAGTTGCAAGTGGCAGGTATTTTTTTTACTTTAAGAGACACCAACTGTCTGTCACCTCGCTAGCCCACCCTCCTTGCGAAGCCGGCTCTGCCATCCCAACTCCTCAGCCTGGCAGGACGGCGCTCGGCAGATCCCCGAGCGTTCAGTCCACGGCAGCAGACGCTGTTGTAGCACCAACACGAGCTAAGAAATCAGCAGCTCCTTGCTCTCCTTGGCCAGATAAACGTTTATGATGCTGTTGATAGCAGAGTTAACCCTGTCTCGAGGTAACCGGGGCTACGGCCGTGCAGTTTGACGTTTCTCTGCGCTCGATCTGAATGCAGAGCACGAGGAGAAAAATCCACCCCCTGTATCAGGTAATGAAAGTTTTGGCCTCTGTTGGGCCTAACTTTCACTCGTCATCGTAAAATTTCACAAGAATGACATTTGTACAGTTACTTTTACTGGCTTTTTTTAGCCAATTCTCTTTTCTACTGGTAGGAATTAGTTCTGACTCTTTCTGGTTGTTGCGACCTTGCTTCCCAGGAAAGTGCTAATTTTGTTCCACCGTCAAATTGATTACAAATAGGAGATAGTGCAGAGATTTAGTTAGGGCATGGATGTACAGTATGGATTCTCAAGCAACAGTTGGTAATACCAGGTTCAGCTTTTTCACTGGGTGTTTAGTTAGTATTTAGAAATACGAGGACGAACAGAAACCTTGCATTTGACAGACAATTGATTATTCCTGTTATTATTTCCATGTCTTCTGCCCACTGTAAGTCAAGGATAATTGGTAGGGAAAAAATCTGTCCCTTTCTGTTAGAAATCTGTTTCACGGTGATGTTCAGCAAACCAGCTGTCAGTCCAGTTACCAAAACCCACCTTTCTTCAGGTCATTTAAAAGGGGAAAGCTGTTGTTTTCTGTCAAGACTTGTGATTAGGAAAATGAAAGGTGTCCTCTCTGTATTTTTTATTCTTTCCAAGTGTATTCTAAAGTTATACTTGTGCTTTCCTGAGGGAACAAATAAGCTCCATTCTGTGAGGTGGGATATGTAAGAATTTTTAAAAGAAAATGAATATACAAACGCACAGGTAATTTGAGCCTTATTGTGCCGTTCCTTATTCTCCCCATACAACTGCAAACAGCTGAAAGTCCTGTATTTCCAGCAATCCTAAAATTAACTGCAGTGTTTCTGCAGTTCTAAAAAGGCAGGAGGGGACGATGTTTGTTTTCCCTCTCGCGTCGCGCTGGTGGCTGAAGCAGATCCGGAGGGCTTGGCAGTGGGTGGGGTGAACCGTTACATATTTTCTGTGTCTGACGAAGGCGCAGGCTGCTCGGTGTCCGTCCTTCTCCTCTCTCCGGTCAGCGGCAAAAGCTAACGAGTAGACGATCCTGATGATTAAAGCCGAGGTAGAGTAGTTTGACTGCAGGGATTTCCCGTGCGACAGTGCAGCCGGGGATCCTTTATGGCCAGGGGCTTCTGAGCATGTCTGCGGCTGAGGAGGAGGCGAGGTAAGGGAGCAAAAGCTCAGGTGAGCGGGGTGGGTTGGTGGTGTGCTGAGAGCGGGTGGCTGTGTGCTCTGGGACGGTCGTACTGAGTGTGGCTGTCTGCCCTGGGAGTATTTCTGTGGCTTTTTGTAAGAAAACGATCCCTTCGCAGTGTATTTCTCGAAAAACGGTAACTTGACTGACATTTCTGAATTGAAATGGCCAAGGATGGGGCAAAACGGAACAAGGAACGTATGTTAGTACGCTTTGACACATACGTTTGAAGGTTTGTGTTTCAGATCACCTGAAACTTGTTTTACAAGACTCTGTTTTTTTCAGCTGTGTTGAAAACGCATTCAGCTGCTGTTCGTTGTGGCTACTTGGGTTCATCACCCAGCTTCTCTCATCCTTGCAGTGGTTTTAAAACTGGCTTTATCAAGTTTCAGATCAGTTGAAATTGTGAAAAGTTATTAAAAAAATCTTAACGACTGGCTGTACCCTTATCAATGTGACCACCTTTAGTACTTTTAACACTAAAATTGTGAGTTTGTATTATCACTGATGCAGTGGACTATTGAATTATTGCTAATAGACAACATTTTCATTTAAAAAACTAAGCGTTTTCTTAATTGATGCAACAACATTAAGTTGGGTTTTTTAAAGCAACTCCCAGGTCTGAATGCATGATTATAAATGAGGAATTGTCATGAAATACCTGTTTTCTAGATGGGCTCCATTGGTACCTGTTCTTAGCCCTTCATTAGTGATTATTTTTGCCTGTTACTTCGAAGCAGACATCCAAGTCATCACAGATGACTTGCAGGTGATGCAAATATCAGTAAATAACTGAAAAATGGGGGTCACAGACTGAGAGCACGGCGGCTTGCTTTGAATGAGTTAGAGAAGAGCCCCAAAAGGGTCGGAAAACGTGCTGACAGTGAGGACTTCAGTGGTCCTGTCCGTCTCTTAAAAGAGAGAAGGTTAAAAGAAAACTTGTTAACAGTTTATGAGTGCGTTTGTGAGGACAAAAGGTATGGCAAGGCAGTGGTCAAATGCTAGGCAAGTTTCGACCAATTTTAAGAATTTAGCAAAGATTTTAGTATATACTGAAGAGTTTTAATTGGAGACAGTTTTTCTAAAGAATTTTCTGTGGTTCAAGAGGTAATTGGTTTGGGAATTGTATTGCTTAGGTGAAACTTTATCTTAAAAGGTCTTTTCTGGCTTTGTATGGTTTTATAGCAGACAAGGGCAAGATTCAAGAGCAAAATTCTTATTAGCTGTGAAATCTAATCGCTGATGGAGAGTTTGTGATGAATTTTAACACACAGATTTGTTGACTTAGTAATTTACTGACTGCCAGCAACTTCTGTGAGTCAAAAAACCCCCCCCAAACTCTCCTAAAACATCACTTTTTGCCAAGCAAAGGATGAGGTCCCGTGTACTTCTTGTAGCGCCTGCAGTTGTACGTAAGTGTAACCCAGCTACTTAGGACCAACAAAGCAACCTAGAAACAGGCTGTCAGGAGTTGTTTAATCCTGAAAGTGCCTACATCGGGTGTGTTATGGACTGCGGTACTGAGACTCCTGTGCCTCGGGTACTGCTGTTGGAGCTGGAGCCAGCAGCCGCTCTCAGTGCGGCTGACGCTTCTTTTTTGACCAAGCTGCGATGCTGGAGAGTGAGGACTTGTTAGATGGCAGTGAGCCTTCAACCCAGAGCTGCTCGAGCACAACAGGGTACATGTGAGCCGGGAACGGGGGAACCCAGGCAGACTGTGCTCATCAGATTGAATTTGGGTGATTTGCCAGTGTTCCCCTTGCGATCATTAGCACCTGCGAGGGGCCGCATGGCTGAGAAAAGTCATGAAATCAGTCTGTAGCCTCACTATTAGCACTGAGCCGGGCAGAGGGAGGCAATTTTGTGGCTCTTTCCTAATGCCACTTCAGATTTTCACCATCTCTTTTTTAAACATCGGCAACGCAAAGCGAGTTGCGGCAGGTACCTCTTTTATGCCTTAGCCTTATTGCTCAGACGGGATTCTCTGAATAGCGGCACAAACTTGGACAACAGTAAGGATCATTAAACAGAGTAAAATCCTCGGCAGATAATGGACCCCTTTGTTGTCTGGCCGCTCTGCAGTCCGAGAGGATGGGCGCTGCTGTCTCATTAGGAGGGAAGGTGATCCTTTCTTCCCACCCTGTTTCCAGCTTTTGTTTTTCATGCTGCCATTCAACAAAGTCCCTTACGGAGTTTGTGTTCCAGATTTATTTTTTTTTTTAATCTAGTTAATAGGAAGTAAATTATTCCCATGAAAAAAGTTCTGTTAATACTTCCTCCTTTTCATACATTTCCCCTTCTCCTTATGCTTGCTCTGGCTTTAACACTGTTGACCTGCATGGGGAAACACGACCCTTCCTAGCATCCCTGCCCAGCACATAGGAAGACTCCCTGAATTACAGGTGCGCCTCCGAAAACTGGTCCCTGGACCACAGCCCGGTCAGCCCCTCGAGGTGGCCGCACTGCCGCCTCCGTGCGGGGAAACGATCCCGTTTGCCGTGCTTTGTGAATGAATAATTTATTGCAGAACCCCACGTCATTATCAGTCTTTCCAGCTGGTCTTTGCACTTCCCGCGAGCAGCAGGAGTGGAATTCCACTGTCCTGTACTTGTGCTGTGTAATAACGTGCTACGCTTTTTTTTGGACTCAAGTTGTGGTTAATAATGGCCAAATTCTATTAAATCACATTTCACTTGCTGTGTTCAGTATTGCTTGATGTCTAAATTCTGCCTCTGAAAAAACCCCATGCTTTTTAAATGTCTGAATTATCTATTCACTGGCCATTCTTTGTCATGGCTTTGGTAGGCTGATTGCTTTCTGTTAAAAGCCACAAAAAAGAATTTATCTTCAAAATGCTCCTTGGAGGGGAAGAAGGCAATGTTAGATTTCCTCTTCTGACCTCCTTGTACCATAAATATGAATCGTTATCGCTGCTTGGGTAGTGACGCACAGCTCTCCCCAAATTGTGGACTGTCTGGAAGATCTGGTTGGGATTTTTAAAAGCTTGGCTTTCTTTTGTCTAAAACAAAGGTTTAAGGTGAAAGTTCCCAGATGCGCTATGGGCTAAACTGACAAGCGGCAAGGTATGGCTGGACAGTTGTGACGTTACTAGGTGTTTTCTGGTGAAGGAAATACTGAGAACGGTAAATACTGTAGCAAAAAGAAATCCCTTTTCCTTCTGCAAACGTAGGTAACTTAGTTTCATACCTCGATATTGGCTAATAATTCCTTAATGATTACATTTCAAAGAAGAACCCCGGGCTTTAAGTAATAACACAAGTTACAAGGTTTTCTGACTCTATAAATAAAAAGCTATATTTGGAAAAAAGTGTATTTATGGACAAAACTGTATTAAGGGAAATGTGATGGAAAAATTGAGTCAGATGAGCTGATGTATGAAGCATTTCCCTATGGAGTCATTGGGCTGAAAAATGTTTTATATGCCTAAACTTGAACAGATGCTTCAACACACACACACACTGCCCCCCTCTCCCCGCCCCCAGTTTTAATATTAGCAGTTCTGTTCATACCACTGTGATTAATTCACAAACCAGCCTGTTTTAGTCTCTTTTCCAGGGGCTATCGGGTATTTCCAGATCATCCAGGTACTTAAGCCCATGCCTAACTAAATATGCAAGCAGCCTGGTTATTAGCAGGATTTCTTTCAAGCTTTACATTAGGCATGTGCTTAAATGACTCACTGACCTGGGATTTACATTTTTACACAGGAGTGAAGGATTTCTCCCTGTTACCTTGCTTAGATGAAAATCGTTGCAGTCAGCCAGCTCTTTTGCCTAAATAAGGACATGATACCAGCTTTCAGCTCTTCAGATATTAGTTCCACCTTTGTAGTTAGAAGTTTGTCAGAAAACAATTCTGAGTGTGTGTGCCTGACCTCGTTTAAGATACTGTTGAAGTACTAAGAGAAGACATCCATATGGATGACCAGCAGATTGTGCCTGCCGTTCTCCGTTCTTTTTAGTACGAATATTGTATTCGGTGGTGCTGGAGAGGTGGCTGACAATGGTATTTTATTATTTTCCTTTGAGCACCCGTTGTGGTGTTCCACTCAGCCGCTAATCCGCTTTCCCAGGGTTGTTTTATTTGCCTTGTAGGTAGCTGTGCACAGTGCTTTCTCTCTTCTAAAAATACCCAAAGACCCCCAAAACACGCAGCGCGTTGGAGCTGGTTATTTCCACTTTGCTTTTCTGATCGAGCTAAACTGATGAAGGAATGTGGAAAAATGGCATCTGGGTCTAAACCTAAGGATAGCTGTGGTGCGCCTCGGGAATACGCGGCTTGCGGGATAACCGATGATGCTTGTGGCTCAGGGTGTATTGGCTCTTGCTCGCGGTGACATCCCAGCGTCGGACACTGGTCCGTGGTGCAGCCGTGCCAGACTTGTGTATAACAAGTCGTCGTCATCTGTAAAGTTCTGTCTCTCTCTCGTGCTTAAAATAGTAGAGAGCCTGGAAGGGTGATATGTTTCTTGTGTGTACATGGTTTCCGTGCTACCTTGAGGGTGAGTTTCTGACTCCTTGTTAGCTCCTGGAAGTCTTCCTCTGTTATGGGTTCAGGGACACAGCTGACAAGTAATGCTGCATAATCCTGGGGCGTGAGGTTAGAGAAACATCTGCAGGCAGGCAGGGCGCTGGGTGGTAGGTTGTGCGCATGGGGCTGGCCCTGATGTTAATACATTTTTAAATGGCGTGAAAAGAAAATAATTATGGTTCTTAATGTATGTCTTGCAGGTGTGCTGTCTTGCACGCAACATCTCCTAAAAATCTAAAAATCTCCTGATTTCCATGGTAAACATTTTTAAGTAGTTGAGAAATGACTAAATTTTAATTACAGCAGGCATTCATTCACAAGAGTTACTTAGCTGACATTCAAATACATAGTTAAACTGTTTTTAAAAGGAGAAGAATTTTCATAGTGGAAATTCTGATTCCTGGGATATTAAAAAAATAAAGTAAAATTGAAGTGTTTGGGAGGAAGTGCACAGTGATCTTCCATGTAGCCATATGGAAATGATCTGCTTTATTCCTTGGTTCTTGTGAAGTCTGCACTCCTTCTGGACTGTTTACTTGAAATGCCCACTTCTGTGGCAATACCCAGCTTGATTTGTATTCCTCAGCCTGCTCTTGCTCTCTTTGCAATCTGTGGCAAAACCTTATTGATCTGGGTGGCTGCAAAATCCGATTCCCTGGAGGATTGTGCTGGAGAGTTATCGACAGAAATAAATAATTGCTGCCCTTCAAGTGTGCCAATTGCATGAGATTTGTTGGATGAGTAAATACTAAATACCAATTGGCTGTAACTTATCAACGATTAATAACCTGAGGTACCGATTTTTTTTCTTTTTGGCTTCTGCTAGCGCCTCTCTTTTAGCTGATTCATTAACCCGCTCTTCCCACAGCCCCCTGGGGAGACGCTCGCTCCTGGCTCCTTTAGAACAGCCATACTGGATCAGACTGAAAGTCCGCCTGGTCCGGAGTCCTGTTTCTGACACTGGCCCAAGCACAGGAGAAGCATGTTTGAAACCCCTCTCAGCATTTTGACTGCTTTCCGCCTAGAGACTTACCCGTTGTGTGAAGCACTATCTCTTTTTTTTGGTTTTTAAGGGGCTTTCCTTCTCCAGGCTACTCCAGATTTTACAGCTCCCTACCCTCCTCCCCCCTCAGCCTTCTCTTTTTCCCACTGTTCTTCCTACACCAGCCAGTCCGTACCTGTGGTGGGGTTTGCAGCTCTCCTCCGAAGCTGTTTCTGCTCTACTCTGTTTCCATGATGGGGGATGGCGAGAGCGATCAGAGCTGTACGCCACAGCCAAGACGCGGGTGAACCATGGGTGCTCACGGTGACACAGCAGCGTCCGCTGTTCGTGCGCTCGTCCTTCTCTAACACTGGTAAAATGCTGTTGGCTTTCTGGACTGTGCTGAGTGGCGCCGGAGCTTTCACGGAGCAGCCTGTCAGCCCCAAGATCTCCTGCTTGCTGAGGCCGTCTCAGGGCACATCTTTTTTAGTGTGAAATTGAGATTTTATTTATTTTTTTTTATTCAATGTATGCATCACTTTGTCTATGTAGAATTTCATCTGCCATTTTATTACCAGGTTACTTAGAGTCCTAAGGTCCTTCTGCCGTTCCTCATGGTTGCTTATCTTCCTTGCCTTGAATATTATCATCAGGATCCTTGGTCACATCCCACCCACCTCCCTGTTGCGTTTTACTCAAACAATGTCCTGGTCCAGCACAGGTCCCAGCCTCTCTCCCTGTGAAACTCCGCTCTGATCTCCCTCCCTTGCAGGAAATGGCTGTTTACTCCGACTCTTTGTTATCTTTCACCCAGTTGTTTATCCGTGCAGGGACAGTCCCTTTTCCGGTGTGGCCTTTTGGTGTCCCTACAAGAAGCCTTTGAAGAGAGAGACTCGCAGATCTTAAAAATCCAGGTAGTCTGGAGCCTTTTGTGAGGCTGGAAGTCCCTTTACAGAAGCCACACTGACTTTTTTCCATGGTATTTCATATTTGTACAGATATATCGGTTGTCCGCTAATTCTAGTCTGTATAATAATGTCTAATTAGTCCTGTACGAGTGTCGGGTTTGGAGGCCTGCAGTTTACCCGGATTTTCTTCGCAACCCTTGTCTTACAGAGTTGGCATTGCTCTTGCCTCCGCGTACCAAGTTGATTTTAAGAAAGGCTGTAACCAGGTTGGCTGTTCCAGCTCTGAGCTCTGTTAACCTCTCTGGTGAATGCCACCCGGTCCTCCCCACCCGTTACTCTTCCTTTTGGCTCTTCATTCTGTAACCTCCTCTCCAGTCACTTCAGTGTGAGCCAGTTTCCCAGAGTCTCTCCGGGGGCATGGGGCTGGCGAGGAGGCTGGCTCTGTTTCTAGTACTGTAAGTGGGTGTGTAAAGAAGTCCCGTAGTTTTTCCTCTGTGGCATTGTCGTCTCTCTTAGTAGCATTAAGAAATGAACCTGTTCCTGGTAGTGGCTTTCTGCAGGGAGGCTCCCTCAAGATGCGGATGGGTATCTGAAGTGCTAACAAAGTGATGGGGGAGAAACTATTTTAGTCATAGGATAGAAGGCAGCAACATGGCCAGCAGGTCGAGGGAGGGGATGCTCCCCCTCTGCTCTGCTCTGGTGAGACCCTCCTGGAGCACTGCCTCCAGCTCTGGGGTCCTCAGCACAGGAAAGACACGGACCTGTTGGAGTGGGTCCAGAGGAGGCCACGGAAATGGTCCGAGGGCTGGAACAGCTCTGCTATGGAGAAAGGCTGAGAGAGTTGGGGTTGTTCAGCCTGGAGAAGAGAAGGCTCCGGGGAGACCTTATTGCAGCCTGTCAGTACTTAAAGGGGACTTACAAGTAAGAGATATATATATATATATATATATATTTTTTTTTTTACCAAGGCCTGAAATGACAGGACAAGGGGCAACGGTTTTTAACTGACAGAGGGCCGGTTTAGATGGGACATAAGGAAGAAATGTTTTATGATGAGGGTGGTGGGACACTGGAACAGGTTGCCTGGAGTAGCTGTGGATGTCCCATCAATGGAATTGTTCAAGGTCAGGTTGGACGGGGCTTTGTGCAACCTGATGTAGTAAGAGATGTCCCTGCCCATGGCACGGGTTGTTGGACTGGATGATCTTTAAAGGTCTCTTCCAACCCAAACCATCCTGTGATTCTGTGAACTTGGCAGAGTAGGTATGAGTTGCCTTAGTGAGAGAATCCACCAAATAATCAGTGGTTTTTTATTAGGAATTACCTTGCTTGCAGCTAATCCCCCTTTTCTTTGGGTGAATGAGGAGATGTGATACAGCGGATGCTCAAATATCCTTTGTATTAAGAATATTCTTGCAAGCAGACCGACTCACCTCTGCATTAGAAAATGGTTGGGCCCCTTGTGCGTACCAGAGAACTGGTAAAGCGATAGCTGCCGTAGTTGGTGGTAGATCTTTGAATATGTGCTAGGTAGAATAGTAAGGCTGTGTCTGTGTTTGTCACTAAAGCTATCTAGTGCGTTAATGTTTTTTGTCTCTACTTCATAGTTTCCTGTGAATGTTTTATTCTGGTAATGCAGATGGGAAATTGCTTGTATCCAAACTTGCAGCATGGTCTTAGCCAGACTTGGGAGTGAACCGGCTTGTCCAAAGACTGCAGAGGCCACCAGGAGACTCTCTTGTTGGTACAGGTTCTGTTGTTATATGCTTGCCTTATTTTCTTTTAGTTCTAAGTAAGGTTTTTTACAATGTTTGGTGTTCTAGATATTTTTCTAAGTAAGATCTTTTAAGGCCAGACCGCCAACCTGGCCAGTGCTTTATAATCCTGTTTACACTGACGCCCAATTTGTGTTGAGGCAGCGAGTCGTGATTTCTCTGTGGTCTTGCTAAATGGTGGTGATCTGCTGTCTCCTGGTTGGAGCTTGAAGACAACATGCACAGAACAAGCACAAAGTTCATTCAGTGACTAAGAAGGTTGTATCAAGATGTAACCACTCTCCTAAAATCTTGAAAGCTTGGAAATAAGAAACTGGGGGAAGCTTGGCACTGCCGTGTTGCCCACAGTTGTGCCTGTAGTATCTCCGTGTGCTTTTTTCCATCTCCAGCAGGACCAAAAAGCAGTATATACCATAGCCTCGTCCCGCTGGCACTCTCATATCAAGTCACATGCCTGGCTTAAGCAGTTTCCATGCCTTTGGGAGGCTAATCTGCCTTAAATTTGCTGCTAATTTTCATAATCCGTGTCGATAATAAGTCTGATAAAATACATGGCCATGTAAAGCAGTCAGGTGGCAAAAAAAGACCTGCCTGCTACTTCATGCTTGGTGAAGTGCGCCTTTCTCTGTGGCATGAGGCATGGTGCAAAGAGGGCTTCTAGCTTCCTCTCATAAAATAGAAGTTATTTGTGGCTGTTCTCAGAAAGAAAAAAAAACAGTTGGTATGTGCGTTCCCCCAGCTGGTGTGATGGAGCGTAGGGGGTTCAATCAGCGAGTGCTTCAGGTCTCTTCCGAAGGGGGTCTAGAAAAGTATTCAAGTCTTTCCAAAAATGACAATTTTGCGTTTCCTATTTCACTATAGGAAATAATTTTTTTTTAACAAATAATTCATTTAGTGAATTTATGTGTGTATTTATATTCTAAATTTTATCTTTGGCAAAATAAAGCTGTTAAGACTCCTGCTGAACTCAAGCCGGAGTAAAATTTTAATGCCAGTATAGCAGTCTGCTCTGATTTACTACGCTCCTTTTCTCAAAACAAATCGTACTTCAAACCGATTTACTGAAATGAAACTCTTCAATTATTTCTGCAGTTTAGTAGCACTTGAGAGAAGTTGAAGCAGGAGGCCGAGCGAGCTTGCCTGGCAAGCTTGTGGTTTTGCTGCTATCTTGTTGTAGTGGGCCCCTTGCTCTCCGCATGGGGCTCTGGAAGGAGATCTGCCCTCTGCGTGCGCAGCCGTGTGTGCGCTGGGCACCGCATCGCTGTAGAGAGTGGTTTTGATGGCGAGGCGCTGGCATTCTGTCTTTGGCTGTAGGTGTTCCCGACACCATCCTCATAGATTGTTGTGGTGTGCAGGTAACTGACGGTGGAAAGATGGCCTGCTGGCTGGCTGGCTACCATCCTCCTGAGCTTAGAGCTCTCCACCTAAGGAGACGTACAGCTGTGTAAAGTCACAGAGGTCTGCAAAGGTTTCTGGTCCTCCATATCTCAGCAAGTGGAAAGTCCTGACCAGGTTTAGCAGAACTGTTCCAAGTGCTGGATGTCCTGTAAAGCAGTCGGTGGTGAGGGTTTGCAATGTCCACTGTAATGTCCTCGTCTGCCTTCTGAACATCCTTCCTTCTCTGTAAAGCTTAGTCGCAAAGCTGCTGTTGAAGAAAACGTTAGGTGAATTTGGTACAATTGTAGGGTGAGGTGGCATCTCGTGCTAGACCAGATGACAGAGCTGGGAAGCAAGAATTTTTTTATTTTAATTTGGGTCACAGTGAAACAACTGCCATCCTTAAATGTTGCAGAATGGGTGATTGGGGACATTGTGGCAGACTGTGTATGTGGTATCTATTTTATTTACAAGCCATTCATACTAGTTTTTGAGGCCTATCTATGAAGCAAACGCTATCATAGTTTCTTTTGACTGTCATAATATGGTAGTGGGTGAATCAGGTGTCCATCCCCATTTGACTGTAGCCAGCTCAGCCGAGTGAGAGCCTTCTGACGTACAGGAGCCGACAGAATTGCTCTCTTTTGGCTTCTCTCTTCTTTCCCAAAATGGCCGTGAGAGTGATATTTGGGTCAGCTGCCTCGAGAGTGTTGTTTTCTTTTGACACTCATCCCTCTGAGCATATAGGAGGAGCCCGATGGGGAAATGCTGTGGTGCTGTTGGCTGCAGTGAGATCAGGAGTAGTTAGCGGGGTGTTGTGGTTGTTCGAATCACTAATCACGTCAAGACAGAGAAATCTCTGTGATGCCTGACTGAAACGGTATGCGAGTGAAGATGGCCTTACCCAGACCTCACTTGCGAGAGAGCTGGAGGGACCCAGGTAAGTGCAGGAATGCTTTAGCCCATACAAAGGCTGTTGCTCTCCAGCAGCGCATGTCCCTCAGTGGCTTTGCTGTGGATGTGACACACAACGGTACTTGTGTCTTCTTCGATTTGGACCAGAGACCTTTTGGGTCTGTCTGGGAAAATATGATCTTGCTGCAGTCCTCTGGGTCTCGGTGTAGAAGTGCTTGTCCTTAGGTCTGAAGTGTCAGGTAGGGCATTGTGCCCCTGTTTCCTTTGAGTGCACAAGTTGTTTTGCTTCCCCTGGGCTCCGCTCTTCCCCTGCATGTCTCTGGGTGCAGCCCTGCGTGACGGTGCCGGGCCTGCCCACACAAGTGCTGTTGCGGAGTTTGAAGCGGGACGCCGTCCTGCAGTTTCTTTCCCTTCGCTGTTCACAAGCTGGCGAGCGCGTCCTGAAATGAGCTGAATCTGTGGAATTCGTTGGTAGGTGTGTGCAGTAACCCCAGCCCCACTGTCCATCGTGCTCTGTCACTTTGGAGTGGTGTTGGTCACTTAGTACCTGCCTTTTGTCATCATCCTCACTGCATTTTTTCTATCTTTACCCTGCCATTGCCTGTATTTGTTAAAATAACTGCTGAGAACACAGGTGCAATAGTCAACAGTACAATATTTTTAATATTTTAATGATGTATTCTGTTTATATCATGCCGATGCTAGTGGAACTGCACAGGGTGTGTTGGGGGTGACTACACAGGAGCAGCCTGTGCTTTTTCGGGCAGTCGTCCCGCACTGTGGACGGGAAGGATTTTAGGTCGCAGTATCACTTGCCAGTGTATTTTAAGTCCCTGTAACTTGTCCCCCCACTATTACCTTCATTCTTACAGGAAAAATTGCTTTGCTGCTGTTGTCCCAGACTCTTCTCAGTGGTACCCAGAGAACAGGTGATGGGCACAGATTGAAACACAGGAAATTCCACTTAATCATGAGAAAAGCTTTTTTACTGTGAGTGTGGTCAGACGTAGAACAGGTTGCCCAGAGAGCTTGTGGAGTCTCCATCCTCAGAGGTATTTCAAACCCGGCTGGACATGGACCTGCCAGCCTGCTCTGGTTGACCCTGCTTTGGGAGATAGAATTGCTAGTTTAAACTACTGGTTGGCAGAATATTATACATTTCTTAGGGTAATGCATATGGGTACAAGGGAACCTAGAGGTTAAGCATCTTCAAAATATAAATAAGTGACTGAAGTAAATGGGTGGTTCTCTCGCTTACAAAGAAGATGTCACAGTGTCGGGCTTAGGCATTTGGTGTGTTTGATCTCTGAAGTATTTTGGCAAGCGGTAATGCTTCGTGTGTCTGAATCAGGGTTTAGTAGCCCTGAGCTAAGGAGCATGTGGTATTATCTTATCGATTGGATGTCTAGTTTGGGAGCAGCTCCTAGAAAGAACTTGGTATTTGGGAGATGAGTGCTGTACCTATATGATCATCTCGTGGAAAAGCCTGCAGGATCCGCTTGGTGTGAAATAAAGGGAGCTGACAGCTCACAGTCAGGAGTGTTCTGTGGACCTGAATCCATACTGAGACCGCGCTCACCCAGTCTGATGGTCATTTCAGTTGGTAGGAACAGTCTTTCTTGAGAACACCCTCCTGATCTTTGGATTTTAAGGGTACAAATAGCAGTCCCTGGCCACATTGTCTGCAGACAGCCTGGGCTGGCAACCTGTTGGTTAAACACTTGGCCTTGATTTCTAAACAGCAGTGTTGGGTGTTTTCTCTAGTATGGCTTGAGCTTCAGATTCAACCTCTTTGCAAAATGAAATTGCCCTTTACCTACCCTGTAGTTCCTTGGTTTTATCGTCCAACTAAATTATGCAGGGAAAGAGTTTTGCTGTACGTTAACAGCTCCTACGTAGTGAGGAACAAGTGTGGCAATGCTGAGGCCAAGAGCAGGGCAGGGCCCGGGTTGGTAAGTTGTGCTGGACCTGCCAACGCTGTATGAGGCCAGTTTGTATAGGAGCTATTCAAAACCATCTGGGCTCAGTAGAGTTAAACTTTATTGTAGAGAAATGCTTTGATGTGTGTGAGACGAGAAAAGAGAGGTGGGTGAGATGAGAGAGGGGATGTTATGGAGAGCTTGGGCAGTGTTAATTCCTGGGTTGTTTTTGAGCTCCAGTGTAGCAGCTTTTCTCTGGTTGGGTTATTCCTAATCCACAAGCTGTGTGAAGGGAGAGGGGTTGCTCGCGCTGCAAGCTTCAGTCCCGGTATTGTGCTGGTACGACCAAGGTTTGGTGCGATGCCGTGTCAGTTTGGCTGTGGCTTGTTGTCCTGAGGATCAAATGTTTCATTGCAAAGGCTGTCAAACAGCACACCGCGTCTCGCCGTGTAATCTGCTGACCAGTTTATTTTCTCCATTATTACGTTTCACATCACCAGAGTGCAAGCATCACCTGGGGCTTGCTTCTGTTTCTTCATACCTTAAGTCTGTAGGACAGATCTGATGAGCAGCTTGCTCAGGTTTGCTAAGCATCTGACAACTCTGTCCTGAGTTGCTACAGGAATGCCAAATTCGGGAGTTTGCTATACCAGCCTCCGAGCTGGTATACCTCGGAAGGGACACTGAATGCTGAGCGTGTATGAAGGGACTCAGGCTGACACGGGCCCCAAAACAGGTCTCCAAAAATTCCGTGAGGTAACAGACGCGCTACAGCCCAGCCTCTGTTTTCGACGAAGCCTGTTGTCACTGCAGGCTTCCGCTCTCAAATGAACTCACGTCAGGCTTGCAGCTCGTCGTGTCCTCGTGCTGCAGCACAGGGTGCACAGGCTGCCCCGACAGACGCCACTCTTCCAAAGTCGGGATCTCACATGCTCTGGGGTGTCTGCCCTGGAAATGCTGCTTCCGGGAGGAGCGTGTTTGCTGTAGGTGAAGTAAATGCTGTTTGGGCCAGCACGAAACACGTTGTGATTTCATTTGAATTGTGTCACTGCGGGGGAGTGTTGCTAAAATTGTCACTTGGCTTTCCATGTTAGCGTTACCTAGAGGGCACGCTGAGGCTACTGGAGGTTCACGTCTTAACTGCAAATTCCGGTTTATCTTTAAGCTGAATGCTTGGGTGGGTATGTGTATGTTGATTTTCAAAAAGATATGTATTTGACGTCTTTATTTTTTTGACAGCACAAGAATCTTATTATATCTCTACCTCTTACCCATATTTTAGTGTTCTCTTTATGTCCCGCATAGGATCTGCGGTCTCATAATTCAACGAGGGTTTTTTTAGACTCGAGGGGATTGGTCTAGGGATCAGCAAAACCTTGTTAACATGCCTGGGATTTGAAGGCACCGTTCAGAAATTATTTCCAAATTGATATTGACACTGTAGCTTTTTCAAAACCATTCTCTGCTTTTTGCCATGTGAGACTTGCCAGATGACAGAGTATTTACTTGAAAAAGCGCTGTGTGTTGTCCAGAAAGTCCCAGCCTTTTCACTCCCAAATATTCTATAATATAGATTAAAAAATAAAATTCAGTACAGTTGTTTTCTTATTCTTTTTCAGCTGCACACTGCTGTAAACACTTCTGAAAAAACACAGGATTCAAGTTGGTGGTGATTGAACCCACTTCCTTCACGAATGATGGAAGGGTGGTAACAATGAATTCTCTTATCCCAGGAAGATCCCCGCGTCCTTCCCCTCGCGTCGGTTGGGAGGATGGACGCTGGAATTGCTGCTCAGGTCAGGAAGGCAGGTGGCATCAGTGCAGTACACAACAGGATCTACGGTGTGCTTGTACCTTGCCAGTGCTGGGTCTGGCCACGACTTTCTCCTTCTTGAACAGTAAAGTCTTACTCATTTTTCAGGTTTTAAAAAAAAAAAAAAAAAAAAAAAAAAAAAAAAAAAAAGGAACCCCCGTGCTTCCTCAAAAATAATTGTAAATCATGCAGTTTCTTACATTTCAATGCAAATGAGATTTGAATGAATAATTCTAATTATTCATTCATCCTAATTCAAATCCTATTTTAATTAGCCTGTGGGCCCGATTTCACTTTCATGCAGCATGAAACCTCTTTTGATTATCAACAGAATTGCCATGCATTTATTCTTGAATTTTTTTTCTGCTCAGCACACGTCTTTTTAAACTGCTTAAAAACAAAACAAATAATCATTAATAAATTAATCAAATTTCATTAGCATGACATGGTAGGATATATTTTAAGGGAGAAAAAGTCTTCCTGTAAATATATTCCCCTTAATGGCTGCCTTTTGGCTACAAAATCTTTCTCCTACGTATGCCGTTTAAGACAAACCTTGTCCGAGGAGGTGCTGCTGAACTATTGAAATTCGGAGAGACCTGAGAGCTTCAGCTCCCTGTTCCTCGCTGGGAGCTGGGTCTCACGGCTGGAAGGTGTGCTCCTGCGCTGCACTTCGCCTCTGTTCCAGGGAAAACTCAGTTGCGAGCTGAAGCCCATACCCGGGTGTGGACTTGGCCAGGGGAGGGTGTCTCAAGCTATGATGGGATGGTGAGCTGGGCTAGGAGGGGTGGGTTGGCCCGTCTGCCTTCACAGCGCTGTCGGTCAGCCATGGTGGAGAGGTCAGTTGTAGAGTCCTTCCAGCCAGAGTCATAGAATCACAGGATGGTTTGGTTTGGAAGGGACCTTGAAAGATCATCCAGTCCAACCCCCTGCCGTGGGCAGGGACATCTGTCACTAGACCAGGTTGCTCAGAGCCCCGTCCAGCCTGACCTTGAACACTTCCAGGGATGGGGCATCCACAGCTTCCCTGGGCAACCTGTTCCAGTGCCTCATCACCCTCATTGTAAAAAATTTCTTCCTTACATCTAGTCTGAATCTCCCCTCTTTTAGTTTAAAACCATTACCCCTTGTCCTATTGCAACAGGCCCTGCTAAAAAGTCTGTCCCATCTTTCTTATAAGCCCCCTTTTAAGTACTGACAGGCTGCAATAAGGTCTCCCCGGAGCCTTCTCTTCTCCAGGCTGAACAACCCCAACTCTCTCAGCCTTTCTCCATAGCAGAGCTGTTCCAGCCCTCGGACCATTTCCGTGGCCTCCTCTGGACCCGCTCCAACAGGTCCGTGTCTTTCCTGTGCTGAGGACCCCAGAGCTGGAGGCAGTGCTCCAGGGGGGTCTCACCAGAGCAGAGTAGAGGGGGAGCATCCCCTCCCTCGACCTGCTGGCCACGCTGCTTTGGATGCAGCCCAGGATACGATTGGCCTTCTGGGCTGCGAGCGCACATTGCTGGCTCATGTCCAGCTTTTCATCCACCAGTACCCCCAAGTCCTTCTCAGCAGGGCTGCTCTTAATCCATCCATCGCCCAGTCTCTGCTGATATTGGGGATTGCCCCAACCCAGGTGCAGGACCTTGCACTTGGCCTTGTTGAACCTCATGAGTTTCACATGGTCCACTCCTCAAGCCTGTCAGGGTCTCTCTGGACAGCATCCCTTCCCTCAAGCGTATCAGTTATGCCCCTCAGCTTGACGTCATGCACAAACTTGCTGAGGGTGCACTCAGTCCTAGTGTCTATGTCGATGGAATGACATGAAATGAGTCCTGACGTCGTACATTAGGAAAGCATTTGGGATTCGACAGCCTGCAGTAAGGCTGCTCTTAAAACTTGGCTGTTGCATGCTGCACCACCTTATAGGTGCCATACATCTCGGGGGTATGGAGGCGTTGCTGGGAGCGTTTCGCCAGAGTAACAGTTGTTCCAGCTGCCTCCGGTCTTCCTGTCCCACTGTCCATCCCTGCCATGCTTCAACTGTCTCATCCGAAGGCAGGATTTTAAGGTTGCTACAGTAAACTGCTCCTCTGAGGTGAAGTTCTTCCCTCCCTGACTGGTGGGAGGCCATCACAGTTAGATGAGAAAGCTGAAACGAGATGAAATTAATCCCATGTTAAATTCATATTCAAACCCACACATGGACTGGATAGGGGAAGCTCCACACATGAGGGGCCGTTCACTGTCTGTGTCTGTACAATAGCCGTGTTAAAATAACTCAAGAGATTTCCTGCAGTGAATCTCTTAACCTAAAGCTGATTTTTTTTTTCCCCATGTACCTGCTCCAAATTCTTCTTTATTCTTTCTGGATGTCAGTGTCTGCAAAACTTTAATTCGCAGGAGCCAGCTTGCTGTCAGAGATAAGCGTCATGTTATTTGCATCGTATATCCTGCCTGCTCTAAGGAGCCTCCTCCACTGGAAGTGCTGGAATGAACTTATGACAAATACAAGGAATGAAAGTCTCTCTCAAATGCACTTTCTGGCGTGACGTAAATTAGCTGAAATTGCTGACATTTTGCCTTTTTCAGATGCGTGTCAGCGTCCATAGACTTTTATTTCAAACAATGGAAAATCACCGAGTTAAATGTTGCCAGAACAACAAATCTGGGAGATGCTAAGTGTACATTAGGTGAAGGTTACTGCAATATATCTGGGTCCTGCAGTACATGTGTTGTAAAGACAGAAACATGCAGTCTCTAACCCTGGCCGATCTCACGAAACTGAAGGATACCACCATTTTAAATGCCATAATTCTGCCTGGAACTTTTTGCTTTCGTATTACGTTTAATTTGGATGGGCTGAACATTTCCAGTGAAAGAAAGGTTTAATGACAGGTCATTTCACTTGAACCAAAATGTTTCCTTAAAGACAAAGAAGGTCTTTGCCTGCTGGTGGATTCTCCCATATTGGTGTCAGTAGCTCTGCTCTGGACTAAAACTAAATTTAGAATAAGTGACGCTTTCTTGTTGAAGAGAATCAGAGCTCTTCAGCAACTTCACATCTCCACAGCCAGAACTCTCTAATCGACAGGAGTCTTGGTTATTAAACACGTGGCTGATAACACCGTCTTCTGCATCTGAAGGCTGTGGTTAACCTAAATGTACAAGTATGTGCGGTCAGTGTCTATACGTAGGTTTCTCATGCTGTTCATTTATATAACTGGTGGAATTCAGGACGTGAATCCCTGTCTTTCTCCTGAAGCAAGTTCTAAAGCGGGCCAGATGCGTTGTGCCCTCCAGTGGCTGTCTCCCGCTCTGAGCGGCGGCTCGGCTCCGCACCAAGTCGGAGGGAGCTGAGGTATGATCCACCTGCCTCCCCGCGTCTTCCTCTCTATAGCTGGCGAGGTACGATACGAGCCAACCACAGGTGTGTGGTCTGCAGATAGAAAACGCACCTTGAAAAGCTGATAAATACCTCGAAAGAATTTATTAGATGTCGAGGTAGCAGCTCATCTAAAAGTAAAGATTCAGTGTCCCCTCTCTTACTGAAACCAGTGCTAATTTCAAACTTCTCTGTTGTTAATGGCTGATGAATAAACATTGACAGTATCTGAAAATTTAAAGGCTAGTTCCTGCTTTTATTCCATTTACGCTGGCAACAGTATTGAACTAATTTCAAAATTACTCTGTAGTTTACTTTTAGAAAATAGTTTGGCCCTAACGTTTTCAGTGGGTGAAAATTAACCTCTTCTTAAACTCATTTGGGTTTTGTCTCATTTTTAATTGACGAATAACAACATGTCAGCTAGCAACATGTATGTCCCTTTACACGTCCGTGTGTGGTGACTAGATTGGTGGTGCAACCTGGTGTGAATGTGGGTGTTGTGGCTCTTACCTCTGTAATCCCCAGTTCCAGATGTGGGTTTCACTTGCCGTTTCTGTTCAGCGAATTGGAGGCTCTTCAGGTGCATAGAGTACCCCTGGACTCGATCTACCACCCGTTTTGACTCCAAATCTGAGTGAGCCGCTGGGACATGCTGAATGTGCGGGTGTCTGAAGCACTGTCTCTCTGCTCACTGTAATGCAGAGCTCGGGGTTGCAGAGCTGTACTCGCGTGCCTTTCTGAAATGGGGGTTCAGAGCGTGAAGCCACCTGCTGCAGTAAGGTGCTGCACTGGGACTGGAACCCTCTGGTCATTTTTCCTGTTAAAAACGTGTTGTTTCAGCCAATATTATCTATGGCATAACAGTAGCATGGTTGCATAGGAAGAAGAGCATTGATTGTAAGCCTTGGATTCATTGCATGCTCAATTGACAGCTGCTAGATTAAGTGATTGACTGGTAATCCTTCATTTTCTTCCCATGTTTCCCAGCTAAATAAATTGAACTCTCTTAATGTCTCACTTTTAGGCATCTTCCCTGTTCTTCAGCTGGTTTCGACACTAATATATTCACCCTCTGATGTTTAAGCAACTTTTGGAGGATGCAGACACAGGCATTGAGTCCTGTCTTTCTAACAAGGAGGTAAGATCACCCTCCTTGCTCCTGTTTGCACGTGACACGGCCAAGGTTTGCATTGATCATCTCTGCGGTATCACCAGCTCTCGTTGAGATGCTCATCCATTAGGACCCTCACTCCCTTTGCTGTTAACTAACGTCCAGAGTAACTGCTCTCTCCTTTAAAAAAACCCTACTTTTCTTTTCCTTAGCTGCATGTCTCTGCATTGTGCTTGGTTAAAGCGGTGGTTTTGTTTCAGCAGACTCAGCCTCTCGAGCAATCTGTGTTTTTCTGCATCACTGATAACTCTCATCTTTATTTGTCAGCCTGCAAACTTCTGTGCCATTTGCAGATTTTGTCAGCAGCCATTTTCTGGTCGACTCTGGGGAAAATACAGCCTAGCTGCCAGGCCTGTTCCTGGTCTTTGCAGAACTTGCTGTAATTACATGCAATTGCTCTTAGTTCTAATGTGGGAATCATTTGTCAAGATCTTTGTTACTTTTGATCCACTTAATGTGGGCTTTTTTAATACTCTCTTGCGCTATTTTTTTCTCACACTGTCATGAAGTAATAAATCAAATGTCCTACACAGCCCATCCGCATTATGTCTGTGCTGTTGCCTTTTCAATGAAACATTGAATTTCACCAGAAGGGGATTACATTTATATCCTTTAATTCTGTATTGATTGCATCCCCTGAAATTTCATTATTATGCCTGTGAACAACTCTGTAGTTGTGTGGAAGAAGTTGAATAGTTGCAAATACTAGTTTTCTTCCAGTCTCCTGGAATTTCTCCAGGTTAAGAATAAATCACTTTGAAGATCAGAGTGCCAGAGATTTGTGCAATTCTGGTTTTAGGATCTTTCACCAAATGTTGTTCTGATGTAAAAATTTCTGTTAATAATGTTTGACAAACTGTTGTTTGACATCATCGGAGGACTGAAAGATGTCTTATCCCCTGTGCTACAGCAACGTCAAACAGTTCTTCCTGTGCTCAATATTTTACCAGTTTTACTACTTTGAGCTCCAGGTGGGCATGTGACGTCGCTAGGTTTCGTTCATTGTAATACTTCACAGTGTTGCCAGCCGTGAGTTTCCACTGATGGTTTTTTTTACTGTTATGATTGCAAATTTATATTGATTTCTATCTAATATCTCTTCCAAAATTTTTGACGGATAACTTTTTTTAAACTAGATTTTCCTTCTACTCTCCCAAAAAACATTACAAAATACATACTAAAGTCTTTTTTGGCCCTGGAAGGGAGATTTTTGGCCTCCCTAAGGGACTGAACCCAAATCCATAGAACAGTTTGAGCATCAGGTTAGAAGTCAGATGTTCCTTAGGTCAAACCCTGTCTCTAGCCTAGACCTGCAGGGTAGCGCTGCTCAGGTCACTCAGGTTGGTCCGGTCTTTAAATCAAAGATAATAGCGGTTGCCTGTTTCTCAGGTTTGGTCTGGGTGATTCATTTCTGTCTGAAGACAACTGGCATTGCCCTGTGGAGAGAACAGTTTCTCTCCATGGGCTGTGATCGAGGCTGAGATCGCCAGATCAGGCTTTAACAAGGCTTGGCCACCTCTGTGCAAGTTAAAATAAATCTTACTGTTCGTGGTGGGACGTAGCCAACAGTGCCCATAAAATTTCACGGCAGCTTAGCTTTCGATCCGCTGTGTTTTGGAGACTTCAGCCTCAAGTGTAAATGTTTTTATTAACATTTGAAATACAGAGCAGCCGCGTCTTTCTCTTCTGCTCAGGAGTAGCTTTGGGAGCACGTTTTGTCTGTGAAACGGCAGTTAATTGCTACTTTTTTTTGTAGCAGACTTCTCAAAGGCCTGCGGAGGAGACATCGGATCTTCAAGCAAATTCTGGTAGCTGGAGTTTCCCGATAACAGGTGATGCTACAAACATGGTTGTGTGTTGGTTGTAAACATCTAGAGTTTTCTGGTTAAATGTTTGCACCGTTTAGGCTCAAGCTGATAAACTCATAAATATTTGGGGGTTTTGTTTGTTTTTTAGATAAAATTATTTGACCACCATGAGTTGGAGTTTTCTGACCCGTCTGTTAGAGGAGATCCACAATCACTCAACCTTTGTTGGCAAAATCTGGCTGACAGTGTTGATTGTATTTCGGATTGTCCTAACTGCTGTGGGTGGAGAATCCATTTATTACGATGAACAAAGCAAGTTTGTGTGCAACACGGAGCAGCCTGGCTGCGAGAATGTTTGTTACGATGCTTTTGCTCCTCTTTCGCATGTGAGGTTTTGGGTCTTTCAGATCATTCTTGTTGCCACTCCCTCTGTGATGTATTTAGGCTACGCAATTCATAAAATTGCCCGGATGGTGGAACACAGCGAAGTCGACAGAAGAATCAGAAGCAAAAGCTTTTCCATGCGCTGGAAACAACACCGCGGCTTAGAGGAAACCGAGGAGGACCACGAGGAAGACCCGATGATGTACCCAGAAATAGAGCTGGAAAGCGAACGGGAGAATAAAGAGCAGCAGGCCCCTGCCAAAGCTAAGCATGATGGCAGGCGGCGAATCCGTGAAGATGGACTCATGAAAATTTATGTGCTGCAGCTTCTGGCGAGGACTACGTTTGAAATTGGCTTTCTCGTGGGTCAGTATTTTTTGTATGGCTTTGAGGTCAGCCCCATATTTGTGTGCAGCAGGAAGCCGTGCCCGCACAAGATAGATTGTTTCATTTCAAGGCCAACCGAAAAGACCATTTTCCTGCTAATAATGTATGGGGTGAGCTGCATGTGTTTACTTTTGAATGTCTGGGAGATGCTCCATTTGGGATTTGGCACAATCCGGGACACGTTGAACAATAAGGGAAAAGAGCTGGAAGACTCTGGTACCTATAACTACCCTTTTACTTGGAATACGCCATCTGCTCCTCCTGGCTATAACATCGCGGTCAAGCCAGAGCAAATGCAATATACTGAACTGTCCAACGCCAAAATGGCCTACAAACAGAACAAAGCCAACATAGCTCAGGAACAGCAGTATGGAAGCAACGAAGAAAACATTCCTGCCGACCTGGAAAATCTGCAGAGGGAAATTAAAGTGGCTCAGGAGCGCCTGGACCTCGTGATCCAGGCTTACAACAACCAAAACAATCCCGGCAGTTCCAGAGAGAAGAAATCCAAAGCAGGCTCAAACAAAAGCAGTGCCAGTAGCAAGTCAGGAGATGGGAAGAACTCTGTCTGGATTTAATGTTGGCTGAGTTTATATATTGGGTTTTTTCTCCTAGTTTATCATAACCAGCAACCCCTTGAATAATGGCTTCCATTAAGTAAATATTTGACTCTGCTTATTTTCAGGGATACCGTTGGCTAGTGATTCAACCTCTCAGAAAGGGTTTATACGCATATTCTAGGATTATAGAACTTTATTCTTCTGTCTTCCAAGTCAGGAGACAAATAGGTATATTTAAATCATTCTCATTGAACGGTTTATGCTGTATGTACAGTATTCTAGTACATTTATTATGCACAATTTTTTGTATTTGTACACTGGATCTCTGATGTTACACTTTTTTATATTAACGAGGAGAAAGCAATGGGTAGCCGTTAGCATTTTGCTAGTTTTATTACTGTGGTCCGCAGTTTCATCGTTGTTCTTCCTTGTTTTAAACGTAAAACTTTCTATGCTGCGTTTCAAAAGTGCCTTGAACATGCACACAGCACAGAGGAGTCTCCGGTTATCCAGGCAGCCAACGGGTGCCAGTCACTGAGCAGCAGAGCAGTGAAAGATTTGGAAAACATCTGTTAATGGTGCTCTTGACTCTGTCTTTTACAAAAATGATGTGCTACTTATAAAATGGAAGTGTCATACTGTAACTGTTACGTGCTACGGTTTTTTTCGCCCTATGGAAAATAACTTACAGGAAAAATGTACGTGTGTGAGAGTACTTGTGTTCAGAGTAAGAGTGCCAGCCGTAACACAGAGAGGGCTCAGACCTCTCTGCAAGCTTTATGCAACAGGAGGGAAGAGAGACTTCAAACTCTTGTAAAACATCCAAAAAAAGGTAAATAGACATTACTGGATTCGGTAGTTCCACATATTTATGTGGTATCTATGGAAATGGACGTTTCTGAGGTCTGTTGTTACACAACACCCCGCTCCCCAAGGGCATGAGGTTGTTACGATACCTTTTGGATAAGATTTCTGTCTTTTCCAAAGTAATCTGGTTAGATGGAGTCATGGTAATTTTGTTTCTCTGTGCATTACACTCGAGGAATAACCTTCCTCCCCAGCCAGGACACACGAGCTGTCTGTAGGAGTTTTTACAAAGCCCTTTCTGAATATCAGTGATACTGCCTTATTCCAGACCCCTCTTCCTTCCATTATGTCTGAGGAATTTTGTTCAGACAGAGCAATATGTGTAATTTAGATTTCTGCTTGAGAGACCAGTCAGATTTGGCATTCTGTGGTTTTGGCATTAAACTTGAATTTATAATTAGAAAAAGAAGAATGCGGTATTTACTGCCTTTGGCGGTGTCTTTTTGGCAAGGATATGCATTAATGTTTCAGAGATGCTGATAAATGTGTATGCTTTTTGCTACTATTTATAATGTATTCAAGACCTTGCTCCGCTCTCTTTTTTTGTTAGTTTTTCATGTGTTTTAATATATTTTGGGGGCCTGTTTCAAGCGGGACTGTTCTGTTTCGAGCCTACCTCAGTCCTTAGTGCCCTCATTACAGCCTGGTCAGGAACAGGATTGAGAAGTAAGGCTCCGTGGAGGATGCAGGTAAACCTGTACTCCATTCCTGTACCGCAGAACATCGAAGCGTAGGCTTTACATTAAATTTAAACTAAGGGGATACGAGCACATGCTTGCAGTTATCCTCTACCCAAGCACTTGCTGAAAACAGGTATTTTGCTGACTTGTTTTCAGTCTGTTTTCACTCTGGGACACCAGGGAGTCCAGGCGTAGATCCCAGCTATCTCTCATCTCTGCTTTAGAGAGGCGTAAGTGTGCCCAGAGCCAACGCAACCCTCTGCACGAGGTCAGCGAGAGCTTCTCCAGTTCACCTCCAGCAGAGACGTTTGGAAGCGAACTTGCTGTCTGGCTTTTTGTTTAGCAGTAGCTCCTGGCCGCTACTCCGGGAAAGGAGCAACCTCTGAATTTTATGCAGAAAAAGTTTCAGGGTGATGTCTTTAAGTAAGTATGAGTAAGTAACACAGTAAGTATATAGCAGTTTTTAAAAGCTTAAGTGGACTTGCGGGCAAGGACATCTAGCCAGTGAGATGAGACTAGCTGTGTGGGGTGAGAGGGAGTGTATTAATAGTGGTCCTCTAATTAAACAGGAGCCTGAAGAGAAGCACGCTGCTTGAAGATGGGCAGAGAGGCTTTGCCAGCAGAAAGCTGGGAGTCTGATGGAGGAGCTGGGTGGAAAACATGTTGTCTGAAAGTACTAGGGAAAGACATTTGGAGCCTGGAGATAAACGCGGATGCGTGGCTACAATCCACTCATTATCCCCTGACACTGGGGTGTTCTTTTCAGCTTCCCAAAAGCTGAAAAGTTGCTCTTAACCCTTTGCCGTGGTTTCGGAACAGCCTTTCACCAGCTGAATGGCAAGAAGTGAAAATCCTTTCCCCTTGCTGCTCTCTACGCAAACTGCAGTGATTTCTTATTAATGGCTTAAAATAAAATTGGTTCATGACGGCTGCTTCACCCATTGTTTGTATTGGCCCTTCCCCAATTAACGATCTGAACCGTTACCCCCTTAAAGCTACTGTCTCAGGTCAGTCCTGTGAGCTTTTGTCCACACCAGTAAATACTCCCGTTAGTGTATAGAATATTCCAATCCCAGCACTGAATTCATTCCGAAAATGCAAAGTAATGGAGCTGTTTCTATTACTGGTTTTTTGTTTTCATTTTAATTGTGTATAAAGTGCACATTTTCTTTGAAACTGAGTGTTTGTTATTAGCAGAGGATGTCTGTTAAAGCTCTAAATGTTCATGTCTGTGACTGTATTCAGTTTCAAAGTGTCGGGCTTGATTTTTCCTTTTGAAGAAATGATACATGCATTACTTTAAAATGCTCTCTTGCTTTGGCTTAATGTAGGCCATTCCAAAATAAATGTTCAGAAGAGACTTTTGGACAAAAAATACTGAACATAACTTGGGTTTGTCTTGTCATTCTCTGGTTTTGGTTGCAGTTTGGAAAAAAAATAATCTATTAAATCCAGTGGATTACTCCAGTCCGAGTGAGACGGCTTCTTTTTTCCAGCAATATGCTGCGAATATGTGAGTGAGGGAGAGGGATATGTTAATGATTTTTCTTTGAGCCACAACTTGGAGTTTTTATATATTTGACCTTGTTCAGTGTAATAAAAGAGTTGGTTAGAAACCAGCTGTGCCCTTCTGCTCGTGAATTGCTCTTCAGTGACAAGAACAATTGCATTAAAAAAAGAAAAATCTATAAACTTTGGAAGTCAGACCTTGAGAAGGGTACCACTTACGAAAACAAGAAAGTCTGCATTTATGCATATGAATGAGCATGCTGATATTGTCCAGTGAACTGTGCAGCATTAGCTGGCCTAATTTAGCTGCGATTTTTGACGGAACATACGGGAGCTGGCTGCCCAGCTCCTTTTAAAAATTGCAGCTGAATGCCCGTCTGTTTTGCCGTCACAAAAGATGGCTTTTGTAAGCGTCCCATGCTTTCCCCTCGCTGCAAATTTGGCCTCAAAATTGGAAGTATGTCTAAGGAGGCATTAAGTGGTTTGTCGTGTCATGCAGCTGCGGGAAAGCTAGAAGTGAGATGGATTTGGTGGGGGGGGCGTGGAATAAAAAGCTGTTTGTTCGGAGTTAAAGGAAAAAGCAGCCGTATAGACGAGGACAGTGCTGCTCCTGCTCACAGAGCACGTTGTGTCCTGAGCCTCAGCGAGGGCTGTAATGGCAGAAATGGGTGACGGTGACCAAGGCAGGATCCAGCAGTAATAATTGTGTGTGTGTTTTCAACTGTCAGGTTACCTGAGCATCCTGCAGTCTCCACGGGCTGGGAGATGCGTGCGGAGCAGGGAACAGCCCAGACGCAGTTGCCGGCTCTGTGCCCGGGCAGGGTAACAGCGGCTTGAGCCGTGCGGCACAGGTTCAAGTGCACGGATAACCAAGGAGGTGCAGCGGGACCTGGGCTCCTGCTGCGTCGCCTCTGCTGCTCCAGAAGGACACTTAACCTCGCCGTTATCTTTAAGCGTGCGATTATCTCTGTATGAGTCAATGCAGCCAGCTACAGGCATCCAGTTAAGCATGTGCTTAAGTGTTTTAAAGTGCAGAAGCCTTCATTTAACAACAAATTTGCAGCAAGAAATTCTGAAATGCTTCAGGCATTTAACCATAACTGAAAAAGAAGGGTACGGTTGCAGCGCTCTTCGCTTGCGATACGTTTCTTGGGAAATCGCCTAATACAAGCCATCGTGTGATGGCTGTATTTGCTCTTGTGCTCAGAAACAGGCCAGGAGTAGAAAACTCAGAGGTCAAAGCTGGGATCGTACGCAGTCACCCCGGGCTTGGTTCAGTTGCTCCGTGCAGATGCACGGTGCTGTTTGAGATGCCCCTGGGTGTTTCGCGTGGCCTCCAGCTGCTGCTCCGAGAGGGCGCGTCTTCCCAGGGGTCCTGTGTCACATCTGCCAGCCCTGCGCAGATGCCTCCAGTGCTTGAGGACCTCTCCGACAGCACCGCGTGCCTAGACGTGATCCCAACTGATCCTTTGTGTCTCTGGGCAGGCCAGCTGACAGTTCCACCTTGTTTTCCTCTGCTATAAAGCAAGGACAACACGACTTACTTCGTACCGGGTATTGCAAGTATAAATTAGATCCTCTCTGCAGAGTAATTTCCCTGTTGGAAGCATAGGTTAGGGGTTTAATATTGTTAGCATTAAGTGTTCCTGCCTGTAGTTTAGCTACAATCTTGCAGCAACTACGCCATTCTTCTTGTAGCTTGATTTGTTAATAATACAAGAATTCTTGATACCAGGCGCATAACTTGCCAGCTGTGAGGTTACTTTCAAAAGGAGCTGTTTATTGAGATGTGCATGGTTGCTCTGGGGCGTTTGCGGCATGCTTAATTCCTGTGAATCAGACGTGCTGTGCTTTGCACGTCGTGCGGTTACCGCGAAACGGTTCCTGAAAGAGAGATCTGTTTGCGCGAGTTAAATTACAGTTTGCTGTTGCCGGTGTAACTAGACGTAACCCACCTTTCTACTGCAGCATGGAAAGGAGCTCAGGGGCTGCTTCTCCTTCGGGGCTTGCCATTCATTTTCTCTGTGTCAGTGGAGACTTCAAATACAGTTCATCATTGCTTGGAAAATGACATTTTGTTTTCTACAGCATGACATTATCGTCGTTGTGTAAATTCTGTGTTGATAGCTGGGGAAAAATGCCTTGGAAGGGGGATTTAAAGGCTCATCGGTGCTATGGAATATTTCTATACAGTTCAGATTTTGCTGTCCTCCTCCCTTTTATTTTTTTATTGAACAGGATGTTCTGGTTACTCTTTGGCAAAGGACCTATCGCCCGTTCGTGGACCCGAGCCTGCTGCTTCCCCAGGAGCAGAACCGAGGCCCCTGCGGCTGCGTCCACATTGACTTGCGGTCGTATGCCCTGGGATTTTTACACGTGACCCTTGTTGAGGTCCGTGACTTCTGCTGCCCCGTGGCCTGGATTTCCTCTGTGTGGGAGCGAAGTCTGGCCGAGCAGAAGCCGGAGCTGCGAACCCGCTTTCTCTTTAGAGACGGCCGCGGCGTGTGCCTGCGCCCGAGCGCGGGCATGGGGCCGGGTCCTCCGGGCTGACGCGGTGCAGACCTGCGTATCACCTGTAACACGCTTGGCCGGGAGGTTGGTCTCGGTGTTCAGATGGACGTTAGGATCCCGGTCTCTGGCGATGAATGAAATTTCTTAAGTCAGCAGACAAGTGGTGATACATTTTGGTTTTGTTGTAAGTACTGGAAATCATCATGCCAACTTCTCAGCTTTCAGCTTGCCCTTATTTAAAGACATATTGTGACTTAAGTTAGTTACTTTTTTTTTTCCCCCCCTCTGAGTATTTTCATCCCCAGAAATTCAGTATTCCTGTTAATGACTGTTTGCCAGGCTTTTTATATCTTTTTCCATAAACTTGAAATCACCTGAAAATCCACTACCAGAAAACTTTTTAAAAAGCCTGTTCTGTATGGAAAATGTTTCTGGTAACACATTGATATTAGCAGGTGTCAGTATGTACGTGTGTATCAGTTGTTTGGAGCCACCTCATCACCTTTGGCTCTTATTCCCCCTGACTTTTTGTGCAGGGGGGAAGGTGAGGAGATTTGACCCATGATACCTGAACTTAAATGTGATGACTCCAAGCTCTGAAACAAAATTCCTCTCTCGCTTTATATTGCTGATAGCAGTATTTCTTTTTTCTCTCTGAAGCTGGTATTACAATGTTGAGCGATTCGTTGCTGCATGTATTCTTATGTCATAGACGAAAAGTTAAGACTTAATGCACCGTAGAGATCCTTTGAGTGTTTGCATTAACTGGAATTACACCAGAGACCACAGTAAGTCCCACTGGTGTGCACTGGTGAAAAATGCTGTGAAAATACGAAGTTACAAAGAGAAGTTTGTGGGTTGTCTGTGGTTTGTAATGGAGGGAAGAGACCCCCGAAAGCGCCGTACCTGCTGCTCAGGTCAGCTTCATCCGGAGTACCTGCCCGGAGGAGGACGAGGAGCACCGGGACAGGAATCGGCTTTCCTGGAGCTTGCTCAGCAAAGCACCGCGTTTCGTTAATTGGTTCCAGCGCTAATTGAAGGCTGGTGGTCTGTCCGCAGGTATGTTGGACGTTTTATAAACTCTATAGCTCCGTAAGAGCCCGCTGGAACCAGCTGGTTTCCACTGAGCTGAGGGTGATCCTCCAGCCCCAACGCAGCCCTTTATCTGACATGTAAAGCATGAATCAGAAAATCTAGCTGATTAGTCAACCATATTTGGTAATAAACTCGTTAACGTTTCAAAAGGTCTTTGAGGGAGCTGTTGAAAAGTCAGTTTGATTACATCAGCTGCATGCTGAATTTCTATGGGCTTGTAGCTGGAACACACTCAGCGTGAGAGATTAACACATAGGTTCCCTGGGAGTATATTTTCCATATTCTCCATGAGAAAAATAAATAACTTTGCTTATATAAACGTGCAATATGTTACATGTTATGTTATATATATGTTATATATGCAATATTGTATAAATGCTCTGAAAATGAGGTGGAAAGAGACGTGGAAATGTACAGCAAGGATCTCTGAAAATCAGGGCTGGATTGATCTGGTAAATTTTGTGATGAGATTCTTGATTCAGAGAAGAAAGGTACTAAATGAAAACGTTCCGGACATGAGTTGCTGCCTTGTTACGGTGCTGCCCAAGAAATTGCTTGGCCCGGTAGGATGGGTTGTTCTCACAAGCCAGGTAAAGTGCACAAGAGCAGTGCCGCTGGTGATGGGCGCACAGGAGGGAGAAGGGGGAACTGCCAGTGTGGAGGGCAGAAGGAACTGCGCTCTTGGTCTTTAGACCAAGAGATTTTCATATCTTCGTGTAAATTTTTGATATTTTGGTATTTTCATTGACACACCCCCACCCCCCCACCCCCAATCCAAATGTACTAATGGAATTTGCAGGCAGTGTGGAACTGGGAGGCGTTTTGTAAAGCCGGTGAAGGTTTGGAGGCAGGACCTGCTGTTATCGGCGCTACGGACCTGGCGTGACCTGGGTGCGCAGTATTCCCCCTCCTAGAGCAAAACTGCTTTTCAGTGTGGAAATGTGAGCAGCCTTGCTCCATTTATTAACCCTTCTGCTTTGACTTCAAGCAAATTAAAGGAAGTTTGGGACACTTCCACTCCCATAAAAAGGTGGTGGCCAGAAGTGCTTCTGCTAAAAACGGGTAAGAATACGTATTTTTGAGGATTTTTGTAGTGTGGCTGGGCAGCTGCCAGATCCTATAGCAGCACCTGCAGCCTGCGAGGGGATGGCATGGTGGAGGACGCGTGGCCAGGAGCCTTGCAGCAGTAAGAAACTTCTAAAGTAAGAAAAGAGATGTGATTGTATCAAATAGAAAATGAGTTTATTAAATGAAACGCAGGGAGCGAGGTACAGATAGGTGTTTTGCCTCCGCACGGAGCGTGGGTGTGATGCACCCAGCAGAGTTTGATGTTGTACAGTATCTGGCATTCCCGTCTGAGGGAAGTCCTTGCTGCTACGTGTGTTGCGATAGCACCTAGATGCTGCAGGACAGTCTGGGGACCACGGTGCTCTGTAGGTATAAAAATAGCCACCTTCTCCTAAATGTTAGACGTATGTCGCGAGGCAGAGGGCAAGCGGGAAAGCTTTACACCTTGGTTCACCCAGAACGTGGTATTTCCAAGAAAACTCAAGCTGCCCTGAAGTTTCCTTCGTCAGCATGTCTATTAGATCACACAGTCCCTGAATATTTCTCCCCTACGTGCTGGGGGAGGGAGGGCACTTCATTGCTGGACCGTCACGGGAGGGGACGAGGTCAGGAGCATGCCACGGGGCTGTGAAATGAAATTCTGGCTTTAATCGGTGGCTCCCACATCGGGTTTCTTGTCATCTGTTGCCTTCTCTTGCTGACTGGCTGGTTGGAGCAGCAGTGTTACGTAATGACCCGGCTGTTTTTTTAACAAAAAAGTAAGTTATGATCCTCTGCGATGCTAGGCTCTTATGCATGTCCTATTTGTATGCATATTTTGAAGGCCAGTAAGGAAAGAGAAGATCCTTGCTAAGAAAGATCCCAGCAAAACGATAGTAGCCCGTGCAGGGGTAAGGGGGTAGTTATGTAAACTGCTCTGGCCTGGAGCGCCACGGTACTGCAGATACCCCGAGAGGAGAGCCGAGACCTTGAGAGACTTCAGAGCTAATTTAATAAATTGCTGTTTTGTAGTTATGAATTTAAATTCTTAAGAGGGACTAGAAGGAAAAGCTCAGGAAAATAGGAAAACGGAGCCTTTTCTTTGTCAGATGCCAATTTAACTCAACAATCTCTGATCCCTAGCTCCTGCGGTTTAACGTAAGCTAATGAGGGCTTAACGTCTCGCTTGCAATTACAGGCAGGGGTCAGTGGGATGCGGGTCCCGGTGTGCTGCGCCCTGCACAGAGGCGGGTGACAGCCGGCGCCTGTGGAACGCAGAGTTCAGCGGCTGCCATCTATCTCTGCTCTGACTGCGCTGACAAGGTGAAATGGGCCCACTGGGGATTCTCAATTAAATTCTGCTGACCTGGATTTGAACTGCTGAGCTGTAAAACAGGCTGCACCTATCTTGCACGCACAATCCCAGAAGCAATCGGCCGTCGTTTTTGAGTCATGCCTGTCTCTGCCTCGGCTGCTTGTGGGTTAAGGCTTACCGGCGGCAGAAATGTGAACTCAAGCGTTCGGGGGGACTGCTAATAAAAAGCAGCAGCAAGGCTGGCCCACGCCTGGAATGACACAGTCTTTGAACTGGAAAAGACCTACAAGGCAGTGCAGTCAGCGTCCTGGCCAGCAGGAGATTGCTTCTTAAAGGGCATTTGGAAATTTTTTTTTGTGCAGTCTAGTCATAACAGACTCAAGGAATTGGGTTTCCCCACTTCCCCCAGGCTATTCTCACTCTCCCCCTGGAGCTGGTGGCTGCGCAGCTGAAGTTAAAGCTCACCAAAGCCTTCAATCACGTTTTCAGGCCACTGGCTGTCTTCTGGGCTAGCAAAAATCCTTCCCTTCCCATTGTCAGCTGGGGCTGTTCAGGCTCGGAGGTGCTGGGCTGCGCCTCCAGCCCATGGGCCTCTCTTGCAAGTGAGCAGTTACTGATGCGGCCCCGTCGCCCCCAGCGTGTGTGTGTCCGGCAGCAACCCCTGGCTGCGAGCGGCTCCGTCTTATTCCCATCTGGCCTTTGGTGTTGCCTTCGGTGCCATGGGGCTGCTCTCACCTGTCGCTGCAATTGCTACGCTGTCCTTGGAGGCTCAGCTCCTTTTTCCTTCCCCCCCCCCGACTTTGAGGGTTCAGTGCTACCGCAGTGTACGGGGGGAGATACTGAAGCAGCCGTAGTGCACCTGTGTTGGGACCGGGGCCAGCTGCCCGTGGGAGCTCCTGAAGCCGTTAACCCTCAAAGAATTTTTAAAAGTGATTTTGGATTTGACGTGTGTCTGGTTTGTGTGCAGGCTTGGGAAGTCTGGTTTTTTGCTGATGTCCTTAGTCTTTGCTGTTGAGGGTTCCTCATTGCCGTTAGAAATTGGGTCAGTGGTGTCTCAAATTGGTCAGTAGAAGGTTTCAGCTTTGATATCTTTGTGTTTACCTAAAAGCAGAATGATACCCAGCTTTCCCATGCAAAATGCTTCAAACACCATGTAACACTGGCTGGGTTTATTACCCCAAACAAGCTCCATAGCACAACTAGCGGGAGGAAGCCTGAGAGGGGAGTGCGGTCACCGCGACCTGTTGTGTTTGCAAAGTTGCGACAAGCATTTGCCAAAATTCCTGTGAGCGTTCAGTCTCATCTGTTTCAGCTCAGCCTGCCCAGCTCCTCCCGGTCCACCCGAAGCTCGAGTTGCCGCCGCTGCAGATGCGTTGTGCTCGGCAAACCCTCGGCGGCGGGAGACGCTGACGCTCCCCTTCCCCCGGAGCGCCTGGTTTCTGATCAGTGCGATGGAGTGCCATTTGGACTGACAGCGTTGTGTAAGACGTGTGGAGCCGAGGCTGCTTGGAGACGCCCGCCACTTTCCCCTGAACTGCCTCTTTTCTCTGCACTGATTAGTTTCTTGTTTCCAGCTGGAGCCTAAATAGCAAAATTCCCATAGTGGGCGAGACAGAGCTGGGATCTGCTTTTACTTGAAGTGTGCATACTCCTTTTGACCATTTATCAGCTGTTTGCCTGCAGAATTTCTCCATGGTGACAAAAAGGTGAATTTCCCTAAAATCTCCATGTATCAAATAAGAGCAACGCAGCCTCAACTCAGAGAGGCACAGCAAAGACTTGCTTTGGTCCTGCCCCATCCCAGGCCATGCCATGTGCTGGTGGACTTTGGGGGAGAGCCAGAGTGGGCTCTACCCTTCCCATCCCCTCTCTCTTCTCTCTCCCTCTCCAGACCTCAGTTTCCCACCAGGACCTGGGGGTGACACAGCCGAAAGAAGTCACGCTGTCTTCCAGCATTGTCACTGGAGTAGAAAGCGCCTGTTGCTTGAGGGTTTGGGTGCGTGACCGGAGTGCTTCAAATAGGAAAGGGACAGACGGACAGCTTCTGCGCTGTGCGGTTGTGCCGGCCTTCGGATGGTATCCCAGCTGGAAAATGCGTGTCCTGGTTTGTGGTTGGAGTTCAGTTCAGGTTCTTTGTTTATTTGCGTGGAAAATGAGGACGTGTTTTTTTCAGCTGCATTGCAAAGCCGGTATTTGGGGTGTTACTTTCTCTTCCCTGTGATTTATCCCCCAAATAAAACTCCCTTCAGGACGACATTTCCCCATTTCATTTCTCACGGCAGCGTGGCCTCCTGACCGTCTGACGTCTCCCTCTGCTCTCAGAAGCTGACCAAAACATCTCGGCTTTCTTACGGGCACGAGAGCTGAAAAATCGTAGCCTCCCTCTGCTCACACAAGCTGCCGCTTACGTGGCAGCCCCCCATGCTGTGGCGACCACGTTCCTGAGGGGTCCTTGAGGATTTTCTTCCTTGTGCGCACCCTAAAAGCAAAGTCTGCCTCGTTAGATTATAGCTGAAAAATTGCAGCTAGATCGTCAATCATCAGCTTTGGCAACCAAAGGAGCAGAGGTATTTTAGGTTCAAGGGTTTCCCGTTATGTAATGGCACAGACGCAGAGGCAGCTGTGGAAGAGTTGGTTTCTTATTTCTTTGGTTTTACTAATAATGAGGGGGATTTATTATTTGGGTTTTTGCCCATCACAGGCTTTTGAGATTGGCAGGATTCACCCTCAGAGGCTCGTTGCTGTTTTCAGTGAAAAGGGGCAAATAAGTCTTTGATTTTATCCTTGTACGCGACAGCTGCTCAGACGCATAGAATCATAGAATCATAGAATCATTGAGGTTGGAAGAGACCTCTAAGATCATCGAGTCCAACCGTCAACCCAACACCACCAGGCCCACTAAACCATGTCCCTAAGCGCCTCATCTACACGTCTTTTAAATACCTCCAGGGATGGGGACTCCACCACTTCCCTGGGCAGCCTCTTCCAATGTTTCACCACTCTTTCAGTAAAGAAATTTTTCCTCACGTCCAATCTAAACCTCCCCTGCCGCAACTTGAGGCCGTTTCCTCTCGTCCTATCGCTTGTTACTTCGGAGAAAAGACCAACACCCACCTCGCTACAACTTCCTTTCAGGTAGTTGTAGAGAGCGATGAGGTCTCCCCTCAGCCTCCTTTTCCGCGGGTCCTTTCGGGTGTGCTGCGTTACGAGAGGATGTATCACACCAGGATTAGGGAGACTGCAAGTGACCTCGGAGGAACCCAAAAGCCAATGCCGACCTCGCAGCCTTCATCAGGCTCCCGGCACGAAAATGGGAGACTCTGTGGCTTCTCCCTTGGGCAATGTGGTTAACCTTTAGCAAGTGCCGTTAAATTCTGGCAGTGGTGGATGAGGAGCATGGATCAGAGCTGAGTGCGAGGATGGTCTCTAACATAAAACTGGCGAGTTAGGAGTAGGAGAAGGAGCTTGAGGACAGGCAGGAACGCTGCAGCATCTGGCCAGCTTGTGCTCCGTGTTTCGGGGCAGCTCCTCTTCAAGGCAGAGGAGCTGGGTGATGCGATGGAGGAAGCTAAAAAGGAGCTGGCAAAGTTTGCAATGGAGAGAAGCGGCAGCTCGGGGCGTCGAGCGCCTCTGGGCACTGGACCCTGCTGCCTCTCATAGTTTTGTGGTCCTGGGGAGTTGGCCAAGGAGCATCTCCCGTGTACTGGGCACGTACAACCCCACCACAGCATCCTCGTGAGCCCCAGCCTCCCCGGCACACGCAGCAGTGCTGGTGAGCAGAACCCTGCCCTAAGCAAGTGGCGTAGGTGCTCCATGACCCTGTGGGGCTGCAGACCAGAGCTGGGCTGACTTTAAGTCATATTTTTTGCCCTCCTGACCCTGAAGGACCTGAATAACTCAAGATTCAGAAACAGTCTGTGCATCTGGAATATTTCTGGCTCACTCATCACGCTGGTATCTAGACACCAGCCCAAAATAGCTCCTTGCCGAGATGCATCTCAGTCATGGCTGGTAGCAAATCTGTGGCTAAAATCCTTAAGGGGTATAAAGATGTCCCTGCTGCGACAGGGTCGCGGGGAGGAACAGCGCTGTTTGCTCCGAGCCTTGCCCTGGCAGGGGAGGACACTGCGGCTGAGAAAGCAGTGAGGATGGGGGGCAGCTCCTGGTGCAGACGCCCCCCCAGCCCCTGGGCTCAGCCAGGTGCTCGGCCTGCGCTCCCTGCCATGGCCGGAGGCTCCTCCGGCATCTTCCCCACCCTGCGCCGCCTCCTGCGAGGCTGTAGCTGCGGGCGACAGAGCGAGCGGATGATGGTGATTGCTGTAATAAGATGGTCTTGACTCTTCTGAAACCAGGAGAGTGGCCCCTGCCTGGGGTTGGGTCTCCCCTCGAGGGAGGCAGCACCCTGAGGAGCACCCTGGCAGCACCCTGAGGTGCTCCTGGGCACCCCCCAGCACCACAAGTGGGGCAGAGCCAGCAGCGCATGTCCTTGCCCACCCCGGCACCCTGGATCATGTGCGTGGGCCACGGTGCTTGCCACAAGGTGCTGAATTCGGGTGCTTTTTCATGCCACGCCGTGTAGGAGGACACCAGAGCAGGTCCCTCTGGGGCTCTGCAGGGTGAGGGGCACCTCCAGCCCCACCGGTCAGGGGCTCAGCCCCCTCTGGGGTGTGTTGTTGCAGCATGCATTATTCTGCATCCCGCCCTTCGTCCCTGGCTGGCAGAGAAGGGGGTTCCCCAGGGAAGTGACCCTCCGCGGGCAGGGGGACACTGGACCTCTCCTGCCGCTGCCAGGGCCAAGGGGACTGGCAGCAACGCTCATGTGGTGTCCCCCATCTGCCACTGATTTTACTATCAAAGGACCCCGAACAGGGGGGACGTGCTGCAGCCCCCTCCCCAGCTTGTGCCTTTGTTCTCAGGCTCCGTCCTCCCAGCTTGGGGCTGGGGGCTGCAGGGGCATGTGTGGCCCTGGAGCATCTCGGGGATGTCAGAGCATCTCCTGCGCCATCCAGTCCAGGCGTGCATGGACTGGACTGGGGGAGCCCTCTCGTGGCCGATGTGCCGAGCAGGAGTCCGGCTGTGCCAGCGAGTCCGGCTGTGCCAAGGAGTCCGGCTGTGCCCCTCAGTCCGACTGTGCTGAGCTTCGCCACGCCAGCTGTAGCTGAGCATCACCCAGGCTGATCCCGCAGGAGGATGCTTCATCGCTGTGGGTCCCTCTGGGCGTTGGGGACCCATCCCCGAGTCCCCGTCTGCCTGGTTTTGCTCACCCCTGCAAAGCCAGGCAGGGAGCTAACCCAGCTTGAGGGTGTCCCGGGGAGGGGACGGGAACCTGCCCGTGTGTCCCTGCAATGGGACGATGAACAGCTCTTGCGTCCCAGAGATGTGCAAGGGACCGGTCCTCATGCTGGTGCACGTGGTGGGACAGGGATGGAGCTGCGTCCTCGTGCTGGGACAGGTGCAGGACTGAGCATGCGTGTCGCTGCTCAGGGAGCGGCCACGTGTCCCCGTGGTGGGGCAGGGTCCCCAGCCGGGCAAAAGCTCAGAGGGACCGAGCTCGGTGGCACTCACCATGTGCCATCATCTCTGTAGGATGGGACACCCGACTCAGTCATGAGTCCCAGCCCTTGGGGACGGGCCAGGGTGGAGTGCAGGACATGGGGAGGATGTCATTGGGATGAGGCGGAGGGGACCAGGGACCGGATCATCCTCACGGATGAAATTTGGGGAGGCTTGTGCCTCCCCAGCACCATACTTCCCACCCCTCCAGTGCCGGTGAAAAGCAGAACCCCAATCATTTTCCAAATCTTTATTGTAAATAAATTCTGCGACATTGCAGGAGGCTTCCCGGGGGCCAGAGCCGGGGCCGAGCGAGGAGCACACGGCATCTCTGGCAACGGCGGCTCCGGCAGCTCCCCAGTGCGTGCAAAGCAGGAGCGCAAGATGAGGTCACAGGCGTTCGAGGGGGGTGGCGAAGCCCCCACCCCACGACCCAGGACCCCATCCCGCCTGTGGGCAGTAGCGCGGAGCAAGGCGGTGCGGGATGGCGGTGCGGCTGGCGGTGAGTTGGCAGGGTGGGGGTTTGCCACCGCCCCGGTGTGCTTGTCCCCTGCCGCGTGCCGGGATGGGGCCCATCGGCTCAGCCTGCTGGGGGGAGTCGGGGGGGGGGAGGTGTTTTGCTCTTTTTGCTCTGGAAGCACTGGGTGCACCCCCCGTCCCGGCCACAGGCTCTCCCTGGCGCGGCCATGGCGACACCGCTTGACCTTACAGCGTTAAAATCATTAAGAAAAAACCCCAATATTTATATATATATATATCTATCTATATATCTATTAATGTCCCCAAACCCAGTGACAACGGTGGCTTCTTGCTCTGAAACAGGGGTGTCCCCTCGCTGTAGGGACCACCCCAGCACTGTGGGTGCGACAGCTGTGGGGACATTGTGGTGACAGAGATAGAGATGGGGGGGTTTGGTCCAGACCCCCCGTGCCCATGGTGGCCCCAGGTCCCCACGTCCCCCAGCCCATCACCATGGGGCACCTGGCTGATATGTCACACGAGGAGCCACCACTGAAGCCAAGCCTGGGGACATCCAGCCACCCCCCTGTCCTGCTGTCACCTCCCAACACCCTGGCAGGGCGGTGCCGTCCCCTGTCTGGTGCCACCGCAGCCAAGGCACCCACGGGTGTTGCAGGCACCCAGCTGGGTTGTCACACTGTGCTGGGGGCCACCGCACGCCTCGGCCCTGGCTGGGCTTGGGGACACTATTGGTCACCCCTTGCCTCCATGGCAAAGGAGCCTGCTGGCGGGCAGGAACACTGGGCGAGGGAGGCCACGGAGGGGACACCCCCATGCCGCCATGGGCATAGCACCCCTCCCCATGCCCCCCCGCTGTGGCACGCACACGCACACACTCTGAGTGTCACCAGGGGTTTGTCCCCCGACACTGAAAGTCACCAGTGGTGAAAGGAGCCGGTGTGGGCCCCCCCCGTGCTCCATGGTGCTGTGGGTTGGGTGGCCCTACGGAGCCATCCCATGCTGGGTGACATGGGGATAGGGTGACACATCCCACCCGCCTGCCATGGGGACAGGTGCCACAAGCCTGCCACGGGGCTGGGGTGACACGTGCCACCCACCAAGCAGCCCCACGCACCCCAGCCCCTCCAAGGCGTGCCCTGCTGTCACCTGCCCCCCCCCCGCCCCCCCAACCAGCCCCAGTGTCACCAGTTTGGGGTTCACTTGCCCAAGGTGGGGAAGGGGAGGCAGCCCCTGCCCTAGAGGAAGAGCCTAGCACCCATGGGTGCATCCCCTCCACTGAGGACATCGGGGTCCCATGGCTGGGTGGGTACAGCAATGACATTTGGGAGGGGGGAGTTTGGGGTAACTTGCCCCATATTGGGGGCTGCTGGGCCGTTTTTGGGGTGGGGGCACATCTGGGGGTGCAGACCTGGCCCCCAGGGACCCCACCCCAGACCTGGCATCTGGGGTGGGGGGGACATGACTCCAAGGTCCTGCACGGGGTGAGGTGCTGGCCTGGTACTGGGGTATACTGGCCTGGTGCTGGGGTATACTGGCCTGCCATTTGGGAGACCCAGGCCCCAAAGCTGGAAGATGCTGATGGGGGGGGGGCTGGGGGGCCCACTCGCCCCCGCAGGTACATTCATCCCGGTGCTGGGAGTGCCACCAGCCCCGGGGCGGGGGCTGGGGGGGGCCATACATTCGTGGCGGCGCAGTGGGGGTCGGGGGGGGGGTGGTGTCCCGGGTGCCCCCCCGGCTCTCCTCCTCGGCCGGACTCTCGGCAGCAGTGCCCCATTTAATTGCTGTTAATGAGGCGCTGGGGGGGGGGGGGCGCGTGGGGCAGAGCGGCCCCACTCAGGCCCCCCCGGACCTGCAACACAGAAGTGGGGTGTGTTTAGTGTGGCGCTGTGACACGGAGGGGGACACATGGGGGAACACTGAGCTGAAAAGAGCCAGCACCGGGGGGGCCGCTGCCAGGCCCCCCCCCCAACCGCCATCTCTTTTCAGCTGTGGGGGGCACAGAGATGGAGACAGCACGGCCGGACACACAGCGACACGGACAGATGGGCCCGGCCTGGGGGGGCTCCCACGCCGTCAGGCTGCCGGACCGTGACGGTGACAGTGACGGTGATGAGGAGACGATGGGGGGGGGCGGTTACACTCCCTGCTGCGCCGGGTCGTACCTTCCTCGGCGGATGTTCCTTGGGGGGGGGCGGCGGGGGGAGAGGAGAGGAGCGTTAGTGCCACCCCCGTGTCCCTGCTGTCCCCCCCCAGTGTATCGTCCCCCACCCCAGTGTCCCTGGTCCCACAGGCAGCAGACGTGTCCCAGTGCCAGCAGGAACGTGCACACACTCACACACACATGGGCCACCGACACAGCCCCCCCCACACCCCCTGGCACCCCATGCTTGGGGACAGACACGGCCAGGACCGAGCAATGGGTCAGGGTGACAGTGAACCCCCAATGACACATGCAGGCAGGGCAGGCAGGGCCAGGGGACCAGGTAGGGACAAGGGGACCAGGCATCCCCAGCTCCCAGGGGACCACACCACAGGTGATGCCCAGCTGGGGGGGACTGGTGGTGCCCCCACCCAGGGGTGCCCAGGGTGTCCCCAGGAGGGCAGGGGCCTGGCGCTGGTGCGGTGACGGTGCATGGGGGGGGGACGTGGCCAGTGACGGTCCAGGCAGTGAAGGGGACGAGCCATGCGGTGGCTGCTTACTTAAATCCCCAGCCTGTCCCCCCTAGGACGATGGCAGCCACCAGCACGGCCCCCGCGATGGAGCCGATAATGATATTGGTGCCACTGGGACCTGTGACAGAGGGGACAGGGGGTAGGGACAGGGGGTAGGGGACAGGGACACGTGTCAGTGGGG